>NW_020837947.1:62340790-62486312 GCF_003676395.1 Aethalodelphis obliquidens | reverse complement strand
CTTACCCTTCCCCCTCCCCATATCCTCAAGTCCATTCTCTAGTAGGTCTGTGTCTTTATTCCTGTCTTACCCCTAGGTTCTTCATGACATTTTTTTCCTTAAATTCCATATATATGTGTTAGCATATGGTATTTGTCTTTCTCTTTCTGA
Source organism: Aethalodelphis obliquidens (assembly GCF_003676395.1). Classification (NCBI taxonomy): domain Eukaryota; kingdom Metazoa; phylum Chordata; class Mammalia; order Artiodactyla; family Delphinidae; genus Aethalodelphis; species Aethalodelphis obliquidens. The sequence goes on along the minus strand of NW_020837947.1, from coordinate 62,486,162 downwards.
CTTACTTCACTCTGTATGACACACTCTAGGTCTATCCACCTCATTACAAATAGCTCAATTTCGTTTCTTTTTATGGCTGAGTAATATTCCATTCTATATATGTGCCACATCTTCTTTATCCATTCATCCGATGATGGACACTTAGGTTGTTTCTATCTCCGGGCTATTGTAAATAGAGCTGCAATGAACATTTTGGTACATGACTCTTTTTGAATCATGGTTTTCTCAGGGTATATGCCCAGTAGCGGAATTGCTGGGTCATATGGTAGTTCTATTTGTAGTTTTTTAAGGAACCTCCATACTGTTCTCCACAGTGGCTGTATCAATTTACATTCCCACCAACAGTGCAAGAGGGTTCCCTTTTCTCCACACCCTCTCCAGCATTTATTGTTTCTAGATTTTTTGATGATAGCCACCTTGAGGATCTGTATAATTAGAAAGGGAAAGATAATGCAGAGGTTTAAACTATCCAAATGAGTGCTGAAAGCATGCCCCCCAAAACATAGAGTCATTGGTTAAAAAATGGCAGGCACTGATTCAAGAAATTTAAAGAGAGATCTTTTCAGTCATCAGCTGACAACTAAGCTAAGCAAGCAGAGACTTCAGTGGCCTAATGTAATAAAGAATACAACATTTACAGAATGAGTTTTAAAGGATCAACCAAAACAAACAACAACAAAAGACCAAAAAACCACCACTACCACCACTGCCACAACCACCACAGCAGCAAACTCTGAGGAGGTGGGAGGATTTGATTTCCAGAGCTGCCAAATTATATTTTAAGAGACAGAAAATAAGTAAGAAATTATGACTCATATGCAGGAAAAAAGCAGTCATGTAAAGTGCCCTGTATAAAGCCCCAATATTGTATTTACTAGAAGAAGACTTTAAGCCATATTATAAATATTGTCAAAGAACAAAAAGAAACAATGTCTGAAGAACTAAACAAAACATGAAAATATGTCTCACATAGTGTGAGAAGAGCAAAAAAAGAAACAGAAATTATTAAAACTGGAGCAAGTAGAAATTCTGGAGTAAAAAAGTACAATAACTGAACTGAAAGATTCACTAAAGGAGTTCAACAGCAGATATGAACAGGCAGAAAAAAGAATCAGCAAACTTGAAGATAGCTTAATTGAGATTATCCAGTCTGAAGGATAGAAAGAAAAAACAATGAACAGAGCCTAGGAGACATATGGAATACAACTAAGCCCACCAACATATACTTAACAAGAGTCCCAGAAGTAGAAGAGAAAGGGAAAATGGCAGAAAGAATATTTTAAGAGAAATGGTTGAAAAATTTCCCCAATTTAATGAAAAACATGAATCTGCACATTCAAATAGCCAAGCAAACTCAAAGTAGGATAAATTCAAAATAATCCACAACAAAATACACCATAGTCAAACTGCTAAAAGCCAAAGCCAAAGAGAGAATCTTGGAAGCATCAAGGTCAAAATGAATCATTATGTTCAAGGGATCCTCATTAAGATTAACAGTTGCATTATCATCACAAACCATGGAGGCCAGAAGGCAGTGGGACAGCATATTCAAAGTGCTAAAAAAAAAAAAAGGAATATCAACCAAAAATTCTATTTCCAGTAACATTATGTATCAAAAACAAAGGGAAAAAACAAAAAAACAAAAAAACAAAAAAAAACAAAGGGAAAAGTAAAGAGATTACAGAGAAATAAAACTGAAAGTATCACTAGCAATTCTCTACAAGAAACACTAAAGAAAGTCCTAGCTGAAATGAAAGGACACTAGACAGTAACTGGAATCCACATGAAGAAGAAAAGAACACTGGTACAGGTAGCTCACTAAACAAAAGTATAAATACATTTTTTTGTAATTCTTTTTTCCTTCTACCTGACTTAAATTACAACCATATAAAGAAATCATTATAAATCTCTGTTGATGGATAAAAATATGTAATCTGTAAGATGTAACCTGTAGGAAAACAATAGCACAAAGGTAGAGAAGGCAATGAAGCAACATTTGATTAATTTTCTATCTACTATTGAATTAAATTGGTATTAATTTTGACTAGATATTTATAATGTCTAGATGTCAATTGTAATCCACAGAGAAACCAAAAAGAAATTAACAAAGCTCAAAAAAATTAGTAATAAGTGACAAGGAAATTTATTGCTATACTAATAAATATCTATTTAATATAAAGAAGGCAGTAAAGGAGGAACAGAGGAACAAAAATTACAGAAGGTATCTAGAAAACAAATAGCAAAATGAAAGGCATAACGCTTAACTTAGTGATTACATTCAATGTAAATGAATTAAACACTCCAATTAAATGACAGAAATAGGCAAGATAGATTTTTTTTTAAAAATGAAACTTGATCCAACAATATGTTGTCTACAAAATATACATTTAATTTCAAAGACACCAAAAGATTGAAAGTAAAATGATCAAAAAATATGCAAACAGAAAACAAAGAAAAAAGTGGCCACACTAATGACAGAAAAAAAAGCCTTTAAAAAAAAAGAACTATTAACAAGGACAAAGAAAGACATTTTTAATAGTAAAAATGTCAGTACATCAAGAAGATAGAAAAAAAAAAAAAACAACATATGCACTTAACACCAAAGCTCCAAAATACATGAAGCTGAAACTGAAAGAATTGAAGAGAGAAAGAGACAATTGAACATATTTTTTGAAGACTCAAATATCCCACTTTCAGTAATGGACAGATCAACTGGGAAGAAGATCAACAAGAAATAGAAGATCTGAAACAACCAGAACTAATAGGAATCACTTTAACCATCAACAGCAGAACACACATTTTTCTCAAGGGCAGAGGACACATTCTCCAGGATAGACCCTACTTTAGACCATAAAAAGGGCCTCAATATACTTAAGATGACTGAAGTAATATAAATGTACTTTCCAGCTACAATTGAATAAAATTGTGAATCAAAAACAAGGAATTTGGGGACATTCACAAATATGTGGACATAACACAGCTATAAACAACTACTGGGTCAAAAAAACTACAAAGGGAAATGCCAACTACTTAGAGATGAATGAATGAAAATGAAAACAAAACAAAACTCATGGGATGCAGCAAAAGCAGGGCTTAAAGGAAAATTTAAAGTTATGTCTATATTGTAAACTAAGAGAGATCTCAAATCAATAACCTAAGCTTCCACTTTAAGACACTAGAAAATAGAGGAAACTAAACTCAAGGCAAGGAGAAGAAAGGACATAGTAAAGATTAGATTGGATATAAATGACACAGAAAATAGAAAACCAATAGAGAAAATCAACAAAACCAAAGTTGGTTCTTTGAAAAGAGTTTTGAAAATGACTAAACCTTTAGCTAGACTGACTAAGAAAAAAGAAAGAAGACTCAAATTACTAAAAGCAAGGATTACTAAGAAATATAAGGTTTATAAAGGACTACAAATAACAATTGCAGGCCAAAATGTCAGGAAACCTAAATTAAATGGACAAATGCCTACAGAGACACAAACTACTGAAACTGACCCAAGAATAAGTAGAACATCCAAATAGATATATAAAAACTAGAGTCTGAATTAGTAATAGAATAAATTTTCCAAAAAAAAATACCAAGTCCAAATGGCTTGACTGGTAAATTCTTCCAGGATGACTATAATAAAAAAGACAGATAATAACAAGTGTTGACAAAGATTGGGAAAATTGGAGCCCTCATACATGAGTGGGATTATAAATGGTCACAACTGCTTTGGAAAACATGTTGGCAATTCCTCAAAATGTTAAACATAGAATTACCATATGACCCAGCAATAGACTTGCTTTGGACAACAATATTTTAAGAGATGCAATGCAAGCAGAAGCTTAAAATTTACTTGTTAGTTGGGACTGCTTACTTCTGCCTCTGTAATCAATATGCAACAAGTGTGCCCAGCCTAGTCTAGTGGTCCCAGGAGGAAAAGGGGAAAGGTATGAATCAAAGGCATCCCAGCCAAGCCTCACCTAGATCAGATATGACCTACAGCTTCTCTGCAGCCAAGGAACATGTGAGGCTACTGAATGGATGCTTACTGTTTAAAATTACTGATATTGTGTGATTTATTTTATGCAATAGCAAACCAGTTTATTTTATCTTTCCTCTTAGTTGTCCATAAAGTTTGGAAGTAACAGAATTAGTTGATCTCAAAAAACTGGTACAATTAAAAAAAATATCGATTATAGTACTATATCATTGAAACAATCTTAAAAAAGAATGGAACATGATCCATACATTCATCTTGATATAAATAACTTCTTGTCAAATTTTAGTATATAATGAAAAATAAATTTCCATCGATCAGTTTTTAATATTTATCATTCATTCCATTTATATTTGTAAATCACTTCAACCTCAGGATTAACGTTTCTTCAAAAGGTTATCTACAAGATATTCTGACTGATAGACTGTTCCTCTTAGGTGGAATATTTTGCTTCTAACCCTCTAAAATCTGTAGATAATGCCCATTTTGGCTCCTTATCTTTTAAACTACACATTTTTTTGTCTCATTAGATGAATCAGAGAGCCATCAACATTCTTTGTGGAGTCAGAAAGAATTGTTCATGGCAAATTTTAATATTGAAGCTATATCCATGCATAAATGCACAGACCCAGATTGTACTTTTAAACCCATTTTTTGAAATGTAAAATATGGTTCTGTGATGGGAGTCTCAAACAGCTTTCACTGCGTTTTCGACTCTGAAGTGAATTTGTTTATGTAATCTCATATTAAAGCAAAAGGAAATAGGTAGAAAAAGTATACTTTCTTTAAGACTTAGATTTCTGAAGTTAGTTTGATCTTTCATCCTCAGTAACCTCAGGTGCCATAGCAACAAAATATTCTTTATTATTGAGAAAAATTGTCATTCACCTACCAGACATGCTGCTGATTTAATGCATAACGGTTAGGGAAGTGGAGTAAGGCAATCTCCTCACAATCTAAGAGCCACAGATCCTTGATGGCACCTGCCACCCCATCCTTTGCACACAACAACAAATTTTTCAAACTTATTCTGATGCTTTCCATGAGAGAAAAAGATGTCATACTCTATCAAATAATTTTTTAAAACTGAGTATATACTGTGTGCCAAGCTGGGCCAGGAGCACACAAATATTTTGCTACTTCCTTAACCTCGGGTTCCAATCTGGAAAGGACTTAGGCAACAGCATTAAAAGAAGAAACTGTTTTTACTCATTCATTTTATAAACTCTATGTTTTCAAAATATCTTCTGTAATTCACATAGTCAAGTTAAAATGTTATGCAGAAACTATTGTGTTTGGCAAAATAATGACCCCTGAAAGATATACCCAGGCTAAAATCACAGTCTGTGAATATGCTGCCTCACATGGCAAAAGGGACTTTGCCCATGTGAGTAATTTAAGGATATTGAAATGGTCATATTATCTTGAATATCCAAATTGGCCTGATTAAATCAGGAGAGTTCTTGTAAGAGAGAGGCTGATGTGATGATAAAAGCAGAGGTAGAGATGATGTGAGGCTAAAAGCCAAAGAAGGAAGGCAAACTCTAGAAGCTGAAAAAGCCAGGAAATAAATTCTTCCATCCAGCCTCCAGAAGCCATGCAGTCTTGACAACCCCTTGATTTTAGCCTAGTGGAACTGATTCCCTGAGAACCACTGTACGCTGTTGGTGGGAATGTAAATTGATGCAGCCACTGTAGAAAACATTATAGAGGTTTCTCAGAAAACTAAAATAGAACTACCATATGACCTAGCAATTCCACTCCTGGGTACATATCCAAAAAAAGATAAAAACACTAATTCAAAAAGATACATGCATTCCAATGTTCATAGAAGCATTATTTACAATTGCCAAGATATGAGGGGCAACCTAAGTAACCATCAACATATGAATGGGTAAAGAAGATGTGATATACACACGTACACAATGGAATACTCAGCCATAAAAAGAATGAAATTTTGCCATCTGCAGCAACATGGATGGACTTGGAGGGCATTATGCTAAGTGAAATAAGTCAGAGAGATAAAGACAAATACTGTATGATATCACTTATATGTGGAATCTAAAAAATACAACGAACTAGTGAATATAACAAAAAAGCAGCAGACTCACAGATACAGAGACTAAACTAGTGGTTACTGGTGGGGAGAGGGAAGGAGCAGGGGCATTAAAGGGGTAGAGGACTAAGAGCTACAAACAATTAGGTTTAAAATAAGCTACAAGGGTATATTGTACAACACGGGGAATATAGCCAATATTTTATAATAACTATAAATAGAGTATAACCTTTCAAAATTGTGAATCACTATATTGTACACCTGTAAATTATATAATATTATAAATCAACTATACTTCAATTAAAAACAAAGCCAAAAAAAGGAAGAAAGAAACTGATTTCGTATTTCTTTAGAATTACAGAATAATAAATTTGTGTTTGAGAAAAGCCACTAAATTTGTGGTAATTCAGCAATAGAAAACAATAAATCCATAATCTCACAAGTAGTGCTTTTTTTTCTGTCCTACTATAATTGTCATTAAGAGATAATACATCTTGGGAGGCTTTACTAAAAATTATAGCCCCTTATAGACGGTCCCTGAATTGATCTACATATACCTTCCAGGAGAAATACAGGGAATAATTTAAATGCTCCTTACATTTAATGTTTTAGGTGTGATGCTATTGTTTCATTCAAACATAAGCAAAGCAAAATGATTTTAGTTTGTACTTAGCAATACAATCTGTGTAGTTTTTATAGTTTTCTTTAAAATAGAGATCTCTCAACCAACCATTTTTTTTCTTATAAGAAATGAAGATGGTGGGAGAGTGTTTATTTAAAAATCTTTGCGGGCTTCCCTGGTGGTGCAGTGGTTGAGAGTCCGCCTGCCGATGCAGGGGACACGGGTTCGTGCCCCGGTCCAGGAGGCTTCCACATGCCGCGGAGCCACTGAGCCTGCGCGTCCGGAGCCTGTGCTCCGCAACGGGAGAGGCCACAACAGTGAGAGAGGCCCACGTACCACAAAAAAACAAAACAAAACAAAAAAACTTTGCAATATATCTAATTTATCACTCCATCTTCTAAAAAACATTATCAATTTTCATGAACATCAGTTCTGAGAGCAAGAGAATGAACAACAAGAGTACACGTGCATGTGTGCATACACCCAGACACACACACACACTCACACACACGTGCACACACACATTCACAGAGGCTTCCTTAAAAACCAGATGTAAATTAGGCATCAGAATGCACCCAAGGACATTTTTCTCACAAAATCTGACAACACTTTCAAAACACCTCAAATTCTTTCTTGTATCAAAACTGGAAAAGACAGAAAAACAATATTTAAGGAGCAGGAAAGAATACAAGAAAGCCATATGATATATTGCTTCATAAATTGTTTAGTTGAATATCCTGTAACAGGTTTGAATTACGTTACCTCCATTATTTTTCTTTCAAATAAAACTACTAAGAATGAGTAGTCTATTGATTAAAAATATGTGAAATTTAAATGTTTCAGTGTGTTAGTGGAAGTAGAAGACAAAGAATTTGAGGATATGCTCTTGTCCTACTTTAATGTAACATGTTCTCTCATTTCTGGGTGACTTAACAGAGTTCATGTTATGAGCCCTGTCTGTTTTTCTTATACTATTCCTAATTTCCTTTCTATATATTTTGTGTCTCCTTTCTTTTGCAATCCACCTTGGCTTTATTTTTCAAAACTGAAACCCAAAAACAGGTTTGCTATAAGTAAATTTGTAAGGAGTAAATACAATGTTTCTGTTTAAATTGTCTAATGTTTGTCTCCTAATTCAAAAGTAGACTGGTGACTACAGGGAAAGAAAATTTTGCATATCAAAACTGGACTGAAAGAGAAAAGATTTAATTGAACATCAATTAATTCATCCACTTAAATTTTTTTTTGTGCATCAAATGTATGCCAGACATTACGGCTGGAGACACAACAGTGACAAAACAAAGTTTGTCCTCATGAAGCTTAAATACATCTTTCAGAATATTTAAAATGTTATCCAGATACCTCATCTGACAGTAATAGATTTATCTACATTGCTGTTTCCCTTAAAATCTGTATGACAATACAGACTATGACAGTACCCATAATCCCTCCATGGTTAATCAAAATTAGGTAGTTCAAGTCCGTTTCCAGAATGCCAGGCAATAATCTTCATTTCTCCCTTTAAATGCTTATGAAAGGGGCAAAACAACTTTTTCTTTTCCAACTTAGCCTTCTCCAATTATTATATGAGTACCATGGCTTTTGATCATTTATCCACTTAACGTTATTACTGATTTCTCTAAACTTTCCTTGAAAAAATGTAGAGTGGAATTATTTGGCCAAGCTCTCAAGGTGCCACACAATTACACAGATTCATCTTCAGTTCACTTGCAAAAGGTATTAAAGCTCATTTTGCAAATTACTTGATCACATAGAAAACCAAGAACCACCAACAGACTTTATTGATTCTATAACTAATCTGGCACATGTTAACTGTCGGCTACTAATCCTTAATATAACCCTCCAAAATCTGGAAACACAATGATCATTACTCTTCAAAACTTTAAGAAAAGATCTTTCAAAATGAAAATTATAACTCCTTTTGATCAGATGTTTGTAAATTATTTTTGTTAATTTCATTTTTTTTTTTATGTTTCTAGCCCACTTTTCCTATCATGTCCTTTTCATTGTGTAAGATACCTTTACGGATTTAAAAAAGTGTAGCCCTTTCTTGTGTTATATATGGTTTAATAATATTTGAGTTTTCTCTTTTCATTTAAACTCAGTTTGTGTTGTTTTGGCCAATGCAATTTTATTGGCATTGCATTTAATTCACAGATAAGTTTAGGGAGAATTGACAAAATTATGTAATTGAATGCTTACGTGTAGGAAGGTGATATGACTTCATTTACTCAAGTAAATTTATGATCCTTAGGAGATGTTTAAACTTAACTTGATAAAAATTCTGCATTTTTCTCATTTACTTCATTCCTTAGAATTTTATATATATATATATTTTGTTGTTGTTGTTGTTGCTGTTGTTGTTGTTGTACACGGGCCTCTCACTGTTGTGGCCTGTCCCATCACGGAGCACAGGCTCCGGATGCGCAGGCTCAGTGGCCATAGCCCACGGGCCCAGCCGCTCTGCGGCATGTGGGATCTTCCCGGACCGGGGCACGAACCCGTGTCCCCTGCATCGGCAGGTGGACTCTCAACCACTGCGCCACCAGGGAAGCCCAGTATTTAATATTTTTGCTTGCTATTATATATGTGATTATTTTAATCAACACATTTTCCAAGTGAAATTTATAAATATATATTAGATCTTTTGCATTTGTGTACATACTTTGTGACTTTATTTCATTACTAAGACATTTTTGTCTGGCATTTAATATTATGATTCTAGTCAGAACAAATTTATTTATGTATATGTGAAGAAAAAGGTACACAAGTTGGTACATGGTAGATTCTATCCTGCATCTTGAGATTCAATATTTTAGTATATATCTGGATATTGGTAACTTTTCATAAGCTTTGTCTGCAAAATAGTGAGCCCTTTTGTTTCATATATCTATAGAAAGTGTAAATTATAGAGCTGGCTCTCCAATACAGTTGCCACAAACATATGTTCCTAATTCAATTTTAGTTAACTGGCATTAAATGAAACTAAAAATTCAGTTTTTCAGTCACATCACATTTGACACATTTAGATCATTCATCAGCCACATGTGGCTGGTTGGACACATCATTGGACAGAACAGAATGATATTGTTATTATTAAGAAAATTCCTACTTGCTTTTGTTGGCACATAAGGTAGAGGCTGTGGAGTCAATCTGACTGTCTTTGGATTTGAGCTCCACCACTTCATAGCTACGAAAACTTGTTCAAGTTGTGTAAAATCTTTAAGCTGTAATTTACTTATCTGTAAATAATGATACTAATAGTGCTTAATGGGATAATTTAACAATTAAATAAACTAATATTTGTAAAGCAGCTAACATAATAACTGGCACATAATGAGTCCTCAGTGTATGTCAGCTAATATGTTATTTATACTATTTATTTACTTCTATTTGTTTGTTCTATTTTTTAGAAGAATCACTTTCCCATGTATTTCCCTCCATTGTTAATCTCTTATCCACCACCCAACACAACTAAATTTTTTCCTTCACTTTCTCACATGCATTTTTTTATTTCCTTTTGGAATATTTTCTCAATATTTTACTCCAATATGATTTGATTTACTATTGTGCCAATTTTGTTCTTTAAAATAAATGTTTTAGATTTTACTATATATTTTTATTTCTCTAAACCACTTTTTAAAAACTTTTCGTCTACCCATTATATCTGTCTATTTTGTGGTATTTTGTTTTTGTTTTTTTACCACCTCAGCTTCTCTCAGCTTTCAGTGGTGTAGTGTACTGATTAAAATCATAGGCTGTAGAGTCATATTGCCTAAGCTCAACTAGTAAAACAATGAGGAGATATTCACTTTGAGCCTCAATCTCTTCATCTATAAAATAAAAAATATTTATAGTAGGATAGTTGAGACAATGAGATGTGATAATATATGTAAAGTTATTTAGTACATTGTATAAAATAAAGACAGTATTTTTCATTTTATCATTATTAGTATTCCTATTATTACTTACAGATTCATAGAATTTAGGTTTGGTTTGATTTTCTTGAGGGTATATAGCAATTGCTCCATAAAATACACTGTTTCTCTTTAACTGATAGGCTTCACAAGCAGCTTCCTTCTTTTTTTTTTTCTTTTAAATAAATTTATTTATTTGGCTGAGTTGGGTCTTCATTGCTGCGCACGGGCTTTCTCTAGTTGCCGCGAGCGGGGGTTACTCTTCGTTACAGCTCATGGTCTTCTCATTGCGGTAGCTTCTTTTTGCAGAGCACAGGCTCTAGGGGCATGGGCTTCAGTAGCTGCAGCATGTGGGCTCAGTAGTTGTTGCTCATGGGCTCTAGAGCGCAGGGTCAGTAGTTGTGGCACATGGGCTTAGTTCTGCGGCAGGTGGGATCTTCTCGGACCAGGCCTCGAACCTGCGTCCCCTGGGGTTACACTGGCAAGCGGATTCTTAACCACTGTGCCACCAGGGAAGTCCAGCAGCTTCCTTCTTTATCTCTTGATTGTTATGTTTTTCTTCCTTTAATTCCTAAGATGTTTAGAGAGGTGCCAGCCTCATGTAAGGAGGGTAGAGACTATATTGACCTGAGAATTGTAAAGACTACGATTAAACACTACTTCGGCAAAGAGCAGTACCTTGTTTACATGCATGCTCCTAAAATTCTGGACTCTGTGTTTGGTCCCAATGTGTATTCTCCAGGTACAAATATATTTTCTGTGAATTCTTCTCAGGTCACTGCCTTACTGACTCAGTGCTATAAGAAAAATCTTCTTATAGAATTTACATATAAGGGACTGATGAATACATTTGTATATCTGGTCCAAAACTTCAAGGGCTCTAACATTTAAGGGAGACCATGGGAAACCTCTGGAGGTAACTTTATCTCTCATTGGATCTTTTATTGAAATTTTGAAACTACTGAACAAATGGGTCAACATTTTCTACCTTGCTTTTTAATTGGCCTTCTCCAGGCTCCAGCTACACATTGTGTTATGTTCAGCATCCTTCCAAAAGCTTCCGTTTCTGAGTTGGGGGAATAGTACCTGCATTACTTTCCTAAAACTGCTGTAACAAACTACCACAAACTGGGTGGCAGTAACAGAAAGTAACAGAAATTTATTCTCTAGAGGCTAGAAGTCCAAAATGGAGGCATTAAGGAGCCACACTCTCTTTGATAGCCGTTGGGGAGAACCCACTGCACGCCTTTTTCTTAGTTTCTGGTGTTGCTGGCAATCCTTTGTATTCCTTGGTTTACAGATGCATCACTCCAATCTCTGCCTCTGTCATCACAGGACATCCTCTTCTGTGTCTCTGTCTCTATAGGTCTTCTTTTCTTATAAGGAGACATGCCATATTGGATTAAGGGCCCACCCTACTCCACTATGACCTCCTCTTAACTACAACAACCTTATTTACAAATAAGATCACATTCTGGGGTTTAGGAAGAATACAGATTTGGGGGGGAAATACTATACAACCCAGTACTGTCCCCAACTACTCCCTACTAGGTGTGCTCTTTCAGTGTGGGAAGTGTTCTTCCAATTATAAATAAGCTGACTACACTAATCCACAGACCGATCAACCTGCTTCTGATAATTGTTCCTCTTAGTTGGCAATATGGTTCTAATTAGAGTGCCCTTTGCCTTTTCCCTGGACAATTCGTACCTCAAATCCTAGCCCCTCAAGTTTATATTGAATTCCTTTGGCTTCATGAAATCTTTTCACTGTGCTACTATTGAGAGCCTAATTCTCTTGATGTAGAACTTAACACTTCCACTTCTATTTTGGTGGCTTTGAAATGCTACTAACTCATGAGAGTGAAAAGGGTAATCGATTTTGAACATGTGTTTGTCTAACTAATGTCCTCTAATAAGGAAGGGCATTTACTAACATAACCTTAACTAAATAAAGCTAGGTCCTTCTATTGGGAAAGCCATCCTATTTTTCTTGAATAAGGAATGGGTGAATGTGATAAAGAAGGAAGTCTCCTGTCTAACCACCTAGATAAGGAGATTAAATCTTGGGAATTGTTTGGCTTGTTTTTGTCAGAGTTGGATTACTCTCATATATTTGTTCCACAAGGCACTTATTTTAAGTGACAGAAAAGGCCAAAGTCAAGTTCTTCCCTATTGATTTTACAAACACTAATAACAATACAAAAGTACCTGAAAAAGAGCTGAGACATTAATTTAAAGATAGAAGGCTGGATACATGAAAGACTCACTCAGAGCACCCCAAAAAATGGTAAATAAGTCCAGAAAAATCTACAAAGTTGAGGAATACAGAACATTAAAATATAATTTTCATAAGTAAAAGCAGATGAGCAAAGAATACCTGACTTATCAGAAGTGAGAAAGGAAAGCAATATTTTCTGCACAGCCACTCAAAGGGGTTTGGGTTGGTGGCAAAAGCAATCACTGAAAAGCTATTGAATTTGGGGCTGGAAACAGGAGAATTGGCTACAAGTCTATATAAAAAGTTTTCAGATTGCCAGAGGGCCTCCATAGTGATGGCAGATTGGAGAGATTAACAGAGGGTATATGGATTGAAGGACACTAGGCCCAGTGCAGGCTGGCATATTATGCTCAAAAGAGGGTAATAACGTTTACATGCTGAATTCTGTGATTCCCATCACTCCTCTCTCAGCCATCTGTAGAATGTTAGCAGACTGGTTTATTATTCAAGGTATGGAATTAGGAATTTTGCTTCTCAAAATCTAACCATTGCAAGAAGAGATATGTACATTAGAGGTCCCCAGTGAAATGGTCCAGTCAAAGTAGCCAAATATGAAGTTCACATTTGGTGTGCTGTGCCTGCACTCAGAATCTCCAAATAGGTTTTTGGTCTTTCATCCTTAACTACGAGCAGTCAGTGATTTTCCTTTATCTGAGAAATAAATCTAACCTGAAAGACAAAGACCAGAAGGAAAACAATAAACAAACAAACAAATAAATAACAAGACTTGGAAGAAAATATATTTTGTAGGAGGGAGAGAAATTGAAAAAAAGTGACAATAAAAACTATTATTCTAAGAGGAATTAATGAAGATATCACCCATAAAATAAAATAAAAGCAGTTGCTATAAAAATTTTTCTGAGACAAATACCATAAGATATCACTTATATGTGGAATCTATAACATGACACAAATGACGTTATCTTTGAAACAGAAACAGACTCACAGACATAGAGAACAGACTTGTGGTTGCAAAGTGGTGGGGAGTGTGGGGGAGGGATGGACCGGGAGTTTGGGGTTAGCAGATGCAAACGATTATATATAGGATGGATAAACAACAAGGTTCTACATTATAGTGCAGGGAACTATATTTAATATCCTGTAACGAACCATAATGGAAAAGAATGTGTATATGTGTGTGTGTGTGTATGTGTGTGTGTGTATATATATCTCAATCACTTTGCTGTACAGCAGAAATTAACACAACATTGTAAAACAACTATACTTCAATGAAATAAATTAAAAAATTTTTTCCGAGATAAAAACTGAGTTCTCAGAAATACAAAGCATAGTAGCAAGAAATGAAAAACTTAATAGGAAGATTGAAAGATAAATGTGCCACCTTTCTGAAGTATTAAAAGTTTTTACGTTTTTACTCTAACAGATATTCTACAGGTGATTTGGAGACTGAATTTCAACCCAGGTTTTCCCAGGATAGAAATACTTTGGAAGAACATCAGTTGAAAATTATAGGTCTCAATCAAAAAAGTTCTTGATATCAAACATTAAGACTATCTTAAATAAAAAGAAAAAATTACCATTTAATAAAAACAGCTGATTTTTAAACCCTTATGATCATTATTAAAAATCACACATGTATCTTGCTGGCATTATCCTAAAAGGTGGAATAGGAACTTGTCTGAGACTGAGTGAAACAAGACTATGTCCATCTCTTTCCCTAATCTGATGAGTAACATTGGATGAGCTACTTAACTGTCATTCAATTTCCTCATGTTAGGTTGTTGGTCTCCGATTTCCTTTAACTTTCAAACATCCTATTATTTAACACTAAATGCTCCCTAAAGCTGTTGGATATGTGTACATTACATATATGTATTTTGTATTTCTGCTCTTCCTAGTGGCAGTTGAACATGTACCTCATAGTGCTGTCATAACATTGCTTCTGAGTTATTCACAGTGGACACTGTTTCTCAGTTTAACTATTCACTCCTGGGTCCTGCCAGTTCTGCCTTGTTTTAGGCCTGCTGTGCTGTTGCCAGCTGCTCACTGAGACTTCAAAGTGACACTGAATTGGTAAGAAAAGTTGATAAATGATACAGAGTGAGGGCCACTTTGAAGTCCTGCGGTGTCACCAGAAATACCACAGTGAAACCAAAACAATGAGAAGTAGGGGGCAGGGCAGGGACCACCCCAAAAAATGGTCCTCAGGGGACAGAAAAGCAGTTCCCAGGAAAAGCATTAAGAGGGAAAAGAGAAAAGCATAAGAGAAAAGAATAAAAGTAATAAAGAATATATAAATCTTTAGTTTTATTCATATAATTTTCTAAATGATGAATTATCTTCAGGGACTTTGATTTAGTGCATCGCTGGGGCTGCTGTTTCAACACATCTCCCTGTAAACTGTGGGATGATAGTGTTGACAGACACATTATGTGCACTTTTATTCTGAACATTGTCCCCTCTGTTTCATCATCTGTTTCATTTTTGAAAAGTACCCTTGACTACTGAAGAAAGGGTCAGGAAAAGCAAAGCGCATAGTGATGATATCTATTTAGTGATATCTGAATCCACTTGATGTGAATTCCCAAAAGCAGAAGTGAAAAAACGTGATCTACTCATAAGAAAACACCAAGAGTATCAGGTGCAAGTGTATCAAGCAACACACCCAGGCAGAAATAAACCTTATTAGGGCTGCATCTACTTATTTGGTTTTCCCCACTTTGGGCTCCAGAATCAATGTTAGAATCAGGTAAGACCTAAAGTGTGAATTTCTGATACCTTTTACAGGGTCTGGAGAAATGCTTCATAGAAAGGAGTGAGAGGTTGGCAACTTCATAGAGTTGTCCTGTATCAGGACAACAAATCATTTGTTAGGAAAATTAAATGAGTACTCTAAAAGGAGAACAATTTTGTTTTTTGAAAAACATATTTTAAATCAAAACTTAATCAGTATATAAATGTATACATATATACACACAAATATATATACACACGCACACACATACACGTATGGCTTAAGGCAGGAAATATAAACGAGGGAAGTAGAACAGATATATCCCTCTTTTCTAAAAGATTATGTCACTTTCAGCCAGTATGGCTAAGGAGGCTGTCCAGGTCTAGCTGTTCTTGGTACCACATCCGTCTTTTCTGGGAAAGACTACTACTCTGGATATTCAGTTATTATTTTCCCTTATGAATCTTCTCAAAGCACTGCCTTTAACACTAAATTTTGGAGTGTATATGTCTCAGTCCACAAATCCAGGTGCACATCATATATAATTTAATTTATTGAATATACATGAATTCAATGTGTCAATTTAATGTGAAAATTCTTCAAGAATTCATTTAAAACCAAGGTATTCTGGACATGGGGTGGATATGGATGTGTTAGAATCTGGTTTTCCACATGATTGGTTCATGCAGGCATCTGCTGGGATATCTCTCACTCCTCTTGGCAAGACAACGTCATGCTCAGCAGCCTTCCCTGTTAATTCTGTGCCATGCATTGGCACACATTCTGCTTCTTCTAGGTCATGCTGGGTTAGAGGAATTTCTCTGAAACTAGTGAAGTCAACATATGCCCAAGCACATCACAGAACTATTTGACTCAGATGTTGCCACCTCTCTGTGGCAGAAATCCCCTCAGTTCTCAGAACCAGATGTCTAGTTGGGATTTTTTTCTGTCTCCCTGTTCTCTGCTAGGAAAGGAACGCTTGGAGGCTCTCTTTAAATTGACCACTAACTGTACACTCTCATCATTTCTCTTCCCATCCCTGGAACTTACTGTCATCTTCTGTCAAAGTTGCAGGGCCCTCAAATACTCTGCTTTTATGGCACATCATTTCTACCCCAAATTCTGTCTGTAACCAGAATCTTATCATTTCCATGAAGACAAGGGTCTTTTAGGTAGCATCAGGCTCAAGGCATAAGTGAGTCTGCTAGATTTAAGATGATGAAGGTAACTGATACTGTGCCTCAATGGAGGGGAGACAAAGATATGGGCAGGGACTGATGGGAGAGCATGTGACCCAGCAAAGCAGAGAGCTGATAATCAGATCCTTCCACTGTTGCCACGTGGAAATATCACCCCACTTGCAAGATCATCTGAATCTTCTAGAGAAGCCAGGGAGCTAAATATTAAATCTTCCAATTTCAAATTGTGGCCACTATTTCTATTTTAAAACAATCTGTGGGCCAACATAATATAACCAATACAACATTGCTCCAGGAGAGATCTGGCCTGAAGTCTACTAATTTGAGACCTCTGCTTTAAGTACTTTGCACTTTTAGAAATTGAAACCAGGAAGATTTCTTAGCTTCTACTTTCCCCAGTGACATGTCCCTCCCTTGTGGTAATGAGCTGAGAATGACTTAGTTGTTTGAATAAGGGGAGGAAAAGGAGGGAAAAGCTGGGTAAAAAAAATACAAAAGCAAGTTAATAATTTAGAAAAATCAGCCTATTGTAGATGTTTTGCTTCTTCCTGGAAGGCTCTAGAAGCCACAGTGAGCCATCCCTCTAGTCTGAGTTCAGTGTACTAATGGTCTCTGTCCCCTGCTCCAAAGTCTGTTATCTCTGCGCTCTTTCTGGGGGACCACTGAAGCCTCACAAGGAAGATGGATCCTTTCCTTATGGAAATAAAACTGCAAAAAAACCTACCTCATTAGGCATCTAGACTCGGATACTTCCTTAGGCAGTGGACACCCAGGCTCAGAGACTGCTTTACTCAATTCAGGGCCAGGTTAAAAGGGAAAAAACCTCCATATCATCCCACCTCAATTTTTGCCTCCTCCCCGATCCCATTTCCTCATGGCAGCCAGAGTGTTCCACTCCAAAGGAATTTTGATTTTCTTCTTTCCAAGAATAGAAAGGATATTCCTTCCTGTCTCCCACCAGAATGTAAACTTCAGGGACTGTAAATACAGTCAGGGACCATAGGGACCATATCTGCCTTATGCATAGTCACCCAGCATGATGCCTGAAATGGAGCAGGTATTCTTCAATGAGTATTTTTTGAACCAGTGAATGAATGGATAATTGAATATCCTAGTTTTGATTGAATATCTAGCTGTCTTTCAGAACTTGTCATTTACACCTATTTATGTAATCAAAGTATATTGCTAGAGAGGAATCTACATCATGGAATGTGTCTAAGTATTTAATTTGCATGGATGGCATTATAGAAATGTCTGGGGGAGAAGGAAAATATGAAGAAAATATTTCTTTCGGATTTGACATATTCAAAATCTTCAAAATATTCAATATGTGAGGTAGATGAGGTCTCAAAACCTAAAAATCAAATATATTGAGGTAAATCTGAATACCAAAATTTGTGAGTTGATGAGTTGCTAATAGTTTAGCATACTGATGAAAAAAGAATTTCTTCAGTTTGGAGAGAAAGGACACACAACCAAAACAATAATTTTGAATGATAAATAGCCAGTAATAAACTGAAATAATTACTGGTAATTTCACAGGGGAGTATGGTGATAATTTGCATCCTTGAACATCACTACTGGGATGACTTCCAGACATTTTCTGAAAGGGAGAAAAAAAGATGCTTAAATGTGGCAAATGACTGGTCAATACTTAGCCAGGGCCTAGTTGGCTACACAGTTATTTCCAATTCTCTTATTTTAGAAACTCTTTTAGGGAGAAAATTAGATAATTTATTGACTCCATGACTTGTCCTGCTAAGTACTTAGTAAAAACAACAACAAAAAAACCACACACACAACTGGGGGAAAGTTCAGGTACTCAGATGGCAGGCACAGGACATTTATGTAATGTATTTCCTTCAGTTGGGTTAGTTCAACAAATTCTCTGAGAATAAATTTTGTTCTTCACAGGGAATAAAAATTACTTTATTCTTCTGCACATACAAACTACACATTACAAATTTGTTTACATCTTCCCCAATTCTCACTGGTGTTCTTGGAATGATGTTTTGTTGCTATCATCTTATCAAGGAGGAAGTTCCTCTTTTTTCTTAGTTTAGTAAGAGTTTTTGTCATGAATGAGTTTTGGACTTTGCCAAATGCTTTTTGTGCATATATTACTATGATTACATTACTTTTCCTTTTTTAGTTTGTTGATTTATATTAATTTTTGAATGTTGAACCAGCCTTGCATACCCGGGATAAATTCCACTTGGTTGTGGTATAAACATATTTTTATACATGCAACTGATTTGCTAATATTTTGTTGAGGATTTTTGCATGTATGTTCATGAGAGATATTGGTCTTTCCCTCTAAGTGAGCTCTAAGTTGAGGTAAACAAATTAAGCCTTTGAATGAGGCTTTGACAGGTCAAATAATGTTAGTTCTGAGGGGACGAAGCTTTTTGGGGATCTCCAAACTCTTTATTCTCTCTCCAGAGGCTGGCAAATCTCCTAGTTTTTACTCAGCTATGGTTGTGAGATTGCTCACTTCCTATTATCCTGGCGATTTATGAAGAAGGGATGGAAATAGGGTAAGTTAAACATCCACAGAGCTCACTGTTCTTAATGAGATTCAAGATAGAAACCAAGACCTGGCACTAGTTATGCCTAGGAGTGTCTCTTTTTGTAGACCCTGCAGTCAACTGAATTAGGGATTATGTGTGTGTGCTTGTGTGTGTGGTTTGTATGTGCATGTGCAAATATATGCATACATGTACAAATATATGTACATGTACATAGTCACATTTTCATATATATTTACTTCTATAAATAGCTACATATATTGAAAACTTTGACTTCAATAACTCGAATTATATTAGAACAAAAAAAGCTTTATTCTATTTTCTCCCTTCTTATATGTATCCCCCACTTCCCATAACTACCCTTATCGTCAATATATTTATTCATTTAAACAAGACTTCCTTTATATAACCAATATTTCATCGCCATTGCCTCCATACCAGCATCCTTTCCTTGCCAATGTCACCCCTACTTAGCTTTGGCTCATACATCCCTGCCAGATCACACCCGCAAATTCCCACAAGGATGTTCTCCTTTCCCATTCAAGCACCAACACTCTGAGCTAAGCCACTCCTCCTACAAACACCCTTCTCACATGCATTGACTCTGAAACCCCATGCCTGACTCTTTTCTTACCCAGAAGTCCTCCTCGCTCTTCTTGTTTTCTGATACCCCATGCTACATTGTATCTCCTCCCCTTTGGAGATGCCATTTTTATACTACTTAGGCCCTAAAACTCCATATTGGCTACCATCCCTACACATGTCTTCTTCAACCTGCCTGGGCTCTGACACAGCATGCCCAGCAGCCTTCAGCAGGAAAACTCTCCTTAAACTACTCTGCTCCAGTACCTGAGTCAGGCCATCCTTCTGTGTGGATCCCCTCCTCATCATGGTTGCTTGGGCTGAATGCCTCACAAGCAGCCACCACAGTTAAATATTCCCTGTGATAAGCTGCACCTCGCATAACCCTACATAATGGCTACTATTATGATTAGGAAGAAAAAGCTAGGAAAAGGGAAAAAGCAGAAACCATTTGGAAATTTTACATCACATTTTTATAAAATACACCTTATATCCCAAAGCAGCACATATGTAATTTGTCTAGTAAAAGGAATACATTGCCATTTTTGCCACACTGCCTGTTAAAATAGTGCAGTTTTTAAAAATTCTAAAATCTCTGACCAACCGTTATATTTTATTTGTAGCATACATTTCTTAGCTTGAAGCAGTTGTTAAAGAATGAAGGCTAACAAGGTCAGTGACTTCAGAGTTTCTAATTGAATTTATAGAAATATATTCCTGTATAACTCAAGTGACTTAAATCTAGGGCTATCTCATAAGGAAGTACAGAAACTACTCCCACATACTACCCAAATACCTTCAAATTTTTACTGGCTGAAAATGTAAAATGTGAGTAATTTCTAAATAGATTTCACAGCCTTGGAAATTATTTACAATTAAACAAAACTTAGAAAAGTGTAATCATTTGCAGTAACACATAAATGTATTCTATATAAAAAGAATACAATATAGATATGTATATTGCACTATATAGGGTATGTGTATGAATCATATATTGTCAGTCATATTTTAAACTGTTTTAAGTATTTGTATGTACTGTGAGTATACATGCACATATTAATACATATATTATCATGCATGTATTTTTTTAGAAGTATTCATTTTCATTAGATTAAGAATTATTTCTTTTACGTGAGAGATGAAACAGTCATTTATTTTTCTTCTCAGGCTATCTTGCAAAAATAAAATGAAATAGAAATGGAAAATGTGTTTTCAAAATGAGCTAAATCCTTCTATTTCAAGGTGATATTCAGAGAAAAATTAAGAAAATAAGAGGAAAAAATGAAAACCCACTAACAAGTTTCCCATTATTCATTTAATTCACTTTTAACTGACCAAGGTAATAAATGCTGAATTTGGATAATGAATTTCACGGCATCACCATTTTTAAAAAAAGGAGGGGGCTGGGTGCGGGGAAAAATGTATTGTCAGTTGTTGATAATTACCATGTTACCCAATGAATGTTTCATTATGAAGGAGGATAGTTTAAAACTACAGTCTCTAGATTTTTGTCTTTAGACATTCTAAAAGATAAGTGCAGAAGTAGAACATAAGGAATTGTATTCCAAAAGCCGTAATTGCAGCAAAATCAATTAGACAATTTTTCTTGATTGCATTTGAAGCTTTGACATCACACATTTCGTTTATTTGCTTCTGGCCTAATAATCCTCTACATGCTGGGAAAAATCTTTGTTCTTTGATAGAAGTAATAAAGCTGTCTGCACGATTCCCTCTTGTGAGACACAGAGTGCTCCTATTTTATTTAATCTATTGGTGTGCAGCCTTTTCAAAGTAAATACTTCACATAAGCTGAACAGAGAAAGACATGCAAGGGGGCTGGCCTGAGAAGTGTAAAAATTAAAAAGTGCCCTGTGAAGAAATAATGATGGTTCTCTAAAAAATTAAATAAATAAGAAACTTGGGTCAAGCGGGCCTTGACTCTCACTGCTGCCGGAGTGTGTGCAGTGCTTCATATCCTCCCAACCCCCCTGTTCTATGCAGTTGTTCCTGTTGAATAGAAAGCATGGAGAAAATGAAGAGATCTAAATGCCAGCAGGAGACGAGCTGCATTCTTCTAGGCATGTCCTGAGCCTAGTCACCCAGAACAACTTGTGATCCCTGGACAAAGCCGCTCACAGCAGGTGGCCATATCAAGAAATTTTCCTCCTGGAATTAGATATTATCCCAGGAATCACTACTGAGTCAAACATAATGCCCCATCCTGCTGGGTCAAGTAGGATTCCATTTCAATTTCTTTACACAACGATGCGTTTCATCTTGTCTGCGTACAATGACAGTGCTCAGGCATGAAATAAATTGAAGTGCCTGAAAGGCAGAATTATCCCTTGAACCTGCAGCATTCCCAACCCCAAAAACATACATTGTCAAGTGAGTTCCAGATAAGCAGGATCTTCAGCAAGTGTTTGTGCTGGTTGGCTTCCTTTAATCATACTCCCTTTTGTAAAACGGATTTTCGAGGGGAAAGATAAATCATTGCTGAGGGGGGAAAAAAAACGGTCATTTTCAAAAGGCTTAAGAGGTTCATTTTGTGTGGCTTTCCAAGGTGAAACAGGTAATTCAGAGTAGTGAAAGTCTTTTGTGATCAACTTAATTCATCCTTCATATTACCAAGAAAAAACTATTGAAATAAGACTGAATAAAGTTTTTTATAACAGTGTCCCTACAGATATAAAGTGATTTCTTGTTTGTTAGGATACTATCCAAACTCTAGCAAATGAACGTTTAGGTTGAGAGCCAGATTTTCTTCCACCTTCTCATCAGAAAATGTAGCAGTTTTCCAGTATGTCTGAGAGATGTATTTCAATACTATTATCAATAGCACACCAATGCCTACAGAGTATCAAGCTAGCTTCAACGGGGCTGTGTGGGCCAAACAAAGGACATTTTTCTCCACCATCACGTTGTGTTTGAGCCCTTTAGACATACAGACATGTGGGAAAATCCAAGAAATAACATTTTATCTCTGCTTTACTGAGATGAAAGACCTTTCTTTAGTAGTCAAATGTTTTTCAATCTTAAAGTATATTCTGCCTGTAAGAATAATTCTCTTGAATACCTTTATGGAAGCAATTCACTGAAACTAGGGGTACCTTTAATTTTAATAATTTTGAATACATTAAAAAGCCGTTATGCAAAAATAACTATTAAAACAAAAGGAAAGAAAAAATTAAAATGCATACAATGGCTTAGGATTTACTGCACATTTCCTATAAAATTATATTCTTTTGGTTATAGTTTCTTTGATTTAAATGTGCATTTTTAGGCAGTGTGGATGGTTCTTTAGAATGCAAAAATACTGTACATTTCAAGTTATTACACAAGTTTAGAACTCTGTTATTGCTATTTTTATCTATACAAATGAATATTCAACAGTGATTTCAATATTCAAGTAAACTTAGATACCAGATGATAACTGATTATTAGAATTGCTTTATTCCAAATTGTATAGCTTATTTGGTTGTGTATATTGTGGAATGTATTGCTTTAATTCTGCAAATTAACTATGGCTAGGAAAAGTTAGACAGTTATACATGCACATATTTCTCACTAAACACACAAAATTTAATCTGAGTGAAATGGACAATCCAAAAAAAGAGAAACCATTGTTACATGATACCTGGGAGGCCAACTTAAAACAATCCCATTTATTGAAAAGGAAGACCCCTTTGCTTTAGAAATTATCTTAAAAAAATACAAATTAATGACTAGATGTTTTTTAATATTTTTGTTATTTACTAACTTTAATGTTTTTTACTATTACTTTATTCCATTAGTTTTGAAAAGATCCACTGAAATAGCTTAGATCTGGACCATGCAAGGATATGTAATTTTCCTAAGCATGCCCAGATAATTACCACTTTGAGGAAAGACAATATGTGCTAGTACTGTTTTTTTCTTTTTCTTTAAATTCTTATAGCATTCCATCTTTATTTATATCGATATTTATATTTCTCTGATACTGTTATACTTTTCCTATAATGAGTACATTGGAGTTATAGCTCATGTTACATAATTTTATACACATCATCACACTTGGCTCAGTTTTTTATATCTAAACTTGATCAATACCTATTTAATAAATGCACTAAAAATTAAATGTTCTATTTCAAAAACAAATACACCTTTGACATAAATTTTCAAAAAGTAAACAGAAGATAAGTATTTGCCTTAGAAGATAATTTTTATTTTCAAATTGTTATTTTTCATTTTTTAATTTAAATATCAATGTCTTAAGCCTATAAAACAATTTAATATCTAAATTTTCAATTCTATATAATGTTTCAATTCCAAAATTCTAAGTAGATATTTACATAAAAATTATCATCCTGGAAGAATGTTTCACTTGGAGTCTTCATTAATAAATACTACAGTTGCTGATAAAGCATTTCCAGGGGTAGTTTTTCAAAGCACTGAGAACTTTTTATTTTCTCAGCTTTCATGTTTTTGGTCAATTCCATGCCTTATGAATATTTGTCATAAGCTTTGCCAGAATGTTTTTCTTCAGCCATGTATGAGCCTTCAAAGGAAAGAGATTTTTTTCTTCCACTTTTATAATCTAAATATAACAAGAAAAAACTTTTCTGTTCCAAATGGAGATTCCTTATGATGTTGTCCATTGGTGATGAAGTGATAAAAGTTTTAACTTTACTGCTTTTTAGTTTTTTGTAACACATAACATCACCAAAGCTTGAGGAAGAAGTTTTTTGTTTTGACAATCTATATAAAGTAAATAGTGGAAACATTTTGTATCCAGGGTCCTTTACTAAGATATTGAAAAACCAAACATGTCAAATGGGCTGGGCTAGGATACCGTGCAGTAACAACTAACCACCAAACCCCAACCACTTTAAACGGTGTCTCACTTACCCTGCATGACCTTATGTGGCATCAGGGCTCTCTGCTCAATGAAGTCTTGGGAGGCCTAGGCTAAGGGAGCAGTGATTATCTCAAATGTTGCTCATCACCACACCAGAAGGAAAAAAAGAATATGGCAAATTGCAGATGGACTGTGAAAGCTATTATCTGAAAGTGACTTGTATTACTTCCACTTAGATTTCACTGGCAGCAGCAAGCCATATGGCCACAGCTAAGAGAGTGAGGAAGTGTAATCCTATCATGTGCCTCCAAGGGAAAAGCAGCCGAATCCTTAGTGAGCAGAATTAATGATCCCTTAAGTAATTTTTGCCGTCAGTGTCTTTTTTACTTCCTCCTAGATATTAAACTTTATCTATGTCTCTGGCTTTAAGAATCATTCATGTTGTATTCATTTAATGCCTCCTGTTTGAAAAATGTCAGGTTCTCCCTGTGGAAATATGAGAGTCTCTAAGCTGAACTCTTCTTAAAACATTCTAGTTTGATAACACAGGCGATAAGCTTCTGCATATTTTTTAATTGGGTATCCCTCCATGATTGGATTGGTGGCTACCGTTGCGGTCAATATTTTTCCTTTATTATTAACATCAGTATCTTAGTTATTAACAAGAGTATCTTAAGTAACTATAAAAACACCTGGTAGCACTTTAAGACAGTGAACCATTGTACTGAACATAAAGGCACATAGTTCTCTTAAACACAGGCACTGCCCAACTGCCATCCAGGGTCAAGGATAAAAGAGGTGGAGGAACAGCCAGGTCCAGAGATGCTTTCTAGTAATAAATTCTGTGCCCCCTGCAGCTTTGTGTCCTGAAGATTATTTCTCTTATAGCATCTGTTCTCAAGACATTTCAGACCCACCATGTGAGAGACAGTATCTGCCTCCAGGGACAAGAGAAAACATGTTTTTAAAAGAAGAAGAAAGGACTGTTTGTTTTGGATGATGTTTTAGAGATGTGAAGGAAGAAACAGGATTTGGAATACGTGGTATGTGGTATAAGAAGCGGTATGGCTGTGAACCACATGTCTAAGAAACAAAACGATGATATTGATCTAATGATGGTATAATAAAAAAAACAAGACTGATAGAACACAGAAGACAAGATGATTTCTGGTTTTGAAGTAGCGTAATGATGTCTCAGTGGAAAATTTTCTTGACAATTTAGCTCAGGATATGAAATCTAGAGCACTTTACCTTGCATAAAATACTGGATCACAAAGCTTTAATTGTAAAAATTTTTTAAATTCAAAATTATCAAAACAAAAGATAAACATTGGGAATCAGGATAAGGATAGGATAGAAAATGTCAAGAAATCAAGAAGATAATAGTTTGTTGTCCTAATTCTGTATTGAAGTTAAATGTAAGATCAAGGCAAAAAGATATTTAAACTTAGTTGAAGGTGCATATGTAAATGAATGTGTAATGGTAACAGGAGGAGTACAAGCTAACATTTGAGGTTAATAAAAATAGTGAACCATTTTCTTCCCATACCCAGAGTTTTGACAGCAGAGACAAAAACTTATATTATGAATACCCTGTAGAAAAAAGCCAAGGAGATACTAAGAAAGAAAATACATAGTGAAATTAAATAATTCTCAGAGAATATAAGACTATAAACTGTATTACTGTAAGATACAGGAAGACGTACTGTTCTTACAATCTTACTATATAATGAAAGCAAATTTCTAGGGTAATTTTGTAACAAATTCATTTCACTTCTACTTTTACTAAAGAAAATATAACTTTGATGTAGAGATGTTATAGAGAGTAAAACTCTGCTGTGTACAACTAAAACTTCTTGAGTGAATTTGAGTGGCAAAGGTGGACAGAGAGGTTAATGTGAGGCTGGTTACAGTTGGATCACTTTGAATAACCAAGGTAGAAGAACGTGAAGGGAGGTAATGAAGCAGAAAAAGGAGAAAGACATCAGGGAGTCAAGAAGGTGGCATGAAGCTCGGAACAATGTGTTGGGAAGTGATCACTAAAAAACTCACTGATAGATGATCAAATGGCTTTTAGAAAAACTACGTGTAATGTCAAATATTAGCTTTGAAGTAGTTTCTCTCTATAAAATTAGCACCCTATCTGAGCCTCACACCTCCTTCATAAAGCCCACCACACATACATATACATATTTGATGATGGAGAGGTTTTTTGTGAAACTCAACGAGAGCTCAGTTTTTTGTGGGTAACATACAAGAGAAGGTGATGTGAGATAAGGACTTAAGTCACTAAAGAAAAGATTGTAGATCCAGAGTTGAACATGGGAACATAAGGCCCTCCTCAATAAGGGCTTCAAGACAACAGAGAAATCTTGGAGAATTCTCTGGAATTCCAGTGGCAATGATATGAGGGAGAAGAATCCTTGAGGCAAAGAGTTACATTTCAATGGACAGGGAAATCTCTGATGACATCTGTTTTTCATGTTAAGATAGGTTATTTAATTTGATTTTTAAATTTCTCTATAATGTTTTTGGCTAATCAGTGGCATATTTCACTTCTTTAATTCAATCTGATGGACAATTATTGAGGTCCTCTCATAGATACTGTGTGTCAGACATGCAAGTGTGAATAAGATACAGCCTCTGTTCTTAAAGTCCTCACTATCTATCCATCTTTTGAGCAAGAACAGAGAGAGGTATTGAAAAGCCCCTCCTTCCAACACAAGGAGATATAGTGCTATGGCAGCAGTGCACGTCAAGGACTATGAAGTGGAGGTGAGGGCAGTGGGAAGAAACCATTTCAAGGAAGAGAACACTTGATCAGGGGCTCAGAGGATGAACAGAGTTTCACTATACAGAAAAATACAAATATTTGGAAGTCCCTAAGTAAGCATTTAGAGAATGAAATTGCCTTGTGTGATTGGGATCAGCCTGGTAGTAATTTGATGTCGCCAGAGGGAAGGGCAGGGTGCCTGCACTGGCTGCTGAATAGCTAGGTATCAGTGCTATGAAGAAACAAGATGCAAACCATAAAATAATATAAAAGAAATGTTATACATCTTTTCTTATTGCTAATTCTGTGTTACTGAGTGCAAGACCTGATTCACATTTATAAAACTATTTTCTTGATTTTCTCTCATATAACTCTTCCTCCTGTACCTGTTTTAGTCACGATCAATCACCCTCCAGCAAGTCATCCAAGCCAGAAAGCCTAAAGTCACCACTTAGTACAAATCTACGTTTTCTATATCCAAAATCACTGAGTTTGGGAAAAACAAACAAACAAACAAACAGAAACAACAACACTCTCCTCCTTGGCACAACTGACTTCTAACTGGTCGTTAAATGTATTCAGTGCATCCTACAGAATGTTCCCAATTTTGCTGATTGCTCTCTATTTTTACTGCAGAATGCCTAACTTACGGCTTCACAATTACAGATCTGAATGTCTGCTTTTATTTTCTTGCTAGCTTCTCCGCATCCTCCTTATCAATATCTCCAAGCCATTATCCAAACTGCCTCCAGATGTGTCTCTCTAAAGTCATGTCGCTTTTCTCATCAGGAATTTCAGTGGCAAAATGTTGATATGACATTTAAGATCATTACTTTCCTGTCTGCAAATTGCAAACTAATTCTGCCATATAATTATCTGTCAATAATGGTTAACAATGTTAGAGCCTTCATGTAATCATCACTTCTCTGATTGGCTTTCAAATCCATATATATGTGTGTGTGTGTGTATATATATATATATACACACACACACACACATATAATCGTTGTAAATAGAGACTTTACAACTCTATCAACTGCATTATTTTATATATAAATATAGATATATAGGGCTTCCCTGGTGGCGCAGTGGTTGAGAGTCCGCCTGCCGATGCAGGGGACACGGGTTCGTACACCGGTCC
The DNA here is from genome assembly GCF_003676395.1 of Aethalodelphis obliquidens. Lineage (NCBI taxonomy): Eukaryota > Metazoa > Chordata > Mammalia > Artiodactyla > Delphinidae > Aethalodelphis > Aethalodelphis obliquidens. Next base: position 62,457,522 of record NW_020837947.1, on the reverse strand, counting down.
AGGAAGATCCCACATGCCGCGGAGCGGCTGGGCCCATGAGCCATGGCCGCTGGGCCTGCGCATCCGGAGCCTGTGCCCCGCAACGGGAGAGGCCACAACAGTGAGAGGCCTGCATACCACAAGAAAAAAAATAAAATCTATCTATATATATAGAGATATATAGATATAAATACAGGTAGATAGATAGTCTCTATTTACCATGATTTTTTCCATCTCAAGTGTCAGTCCATTGAAAAATTAGTACTAACTAGTAGTTCCATATTAAGAACATCGTGGCTTTTAAATTGTTAAACATTTACAGAAAAATTATTTGAGGGAAATACGGTGGTGCCAACATAATTTCCAAATTTGATTTCATTCCAAATGCTTACATTAACTGTAAGTGCCCTGTCTTCATGAACTAGGTTGAGTTGAGAGGTGAGGGATATGGTACACAATACAAAGCTACTGACTTTTAGATACAGCGCATGCTGTTTTGCAACTCAGAATATATAATCTCCAAAGGACTGGAGATAGAGGGAAGGAAGAAAGTCCCACAGGTCCTGATTTACAGAGGCTCTTTGCCTGTACCGCTGCACAAGCCCTGGGTGAACTGTGATTCACACTGTTTGTTGTGTCAAGCCTTTCCCCTGTTAGTGAACAGCATCTCCTTTTGGTGTGAAGAAATTACAGTGGAGCTGGATCCCTATATATTTATGATTTAAAGCTTCCTTTTTAAAAGTTTTATCCATCAGCAAACTTTCAAAATTTATCATGGTATCACATGCAAGAAAAAGCAAAACCTGACAAATTATGTCCAGGAAGGCTGGTACTGCTTCCATTGTTCAAGTTATGAAAGCAATTTGTCCTCATTTTATGATAAGAAATATCTCATTTTCTTGCCGTAGCTTTCTTATTTCTGGAAGAATCACCTAAATTTGTAATTTAAAAGTTGTAATTAGAAACCCCAAGATCATAGATTTCATGAACAAAGGAATGGTTAGGTTGAAATGCATTCGATGAGCTTTACTGTACTATGACATATAGACGGTTTAAGAATATTTTATATTTTAATATTTTGTTTGGATTGTTTTGCTTTTGAATAACAAATCTTTACATAATAAGGACAATGGAAAGCAATCACTTATTTACCGTATCAGAGCAAGTGTCCTAACCAAGTTTAAGTCATGAAACTGAGGAAATTTGAAGACTGAGGATCAAAATATCTTCCTACATTGTATGCAAAGAAATGACAGCTAGTGACACTATGGTAAGGGAAACCACAGTACTAAAATCCATTAAATCAAGAAGATTTACACTGAAAGGACTTCATCACCTTACAAAAGGATTGAAAAGTAACCTAAGATTATTCATTTCATATAAAGTAAGCACCGAGTATCCAATGCAACAATTCATTTACTGCTTTTATAAAATCTCACAATATAAAACAATTACTGAATTTTAATATTTTACTGTGAAAGTTGATTTAAAATAGGCTTTGAAAGAACATTTCTTTTTTGAGGAGTGCTTTATTATTATTAAAAGGGTAAGAGCACAAGCAGCAGCAGGGAACCACTTAAATGGAGGTTCAAATGCCCTATTCCAAATAGGATAAGCCTTTAGTATTTTATACACAAAGTAGACTGATACAGTTTCCTGTGGGGTTTCTTTAATATACATAATAGCCATTATGATGCAACAAAATATTACTGACATGAAACTGATAAATTGGGATTTTTTATCTTTCTTTAAATGTTTTTCATTCTTAATGGAGAATATAAGATAACTCAAAGAAAACAGAAATCCAACTGAAAAATGCTTGCAGAAGAGACAATATGAACCACTTGTGTGGAAACCCAATTTTTTAAATTGAAATTGTGAACTGTTTAACATGGCATCCAGCTGCAGAATGGTAGAGCATAGAAAAAAAGTGAAAAATATGTTGCCTTCATATATTGAAATTGTTCTGATCATAACTATACCACGGATCATTTGTAAAAACAAATTATTCAATTGCCAGGTAAATAAATATCAAGCATAAATAAATAAATGTTCAGGTTTTCATTTTAAATGAACATTAAATGATAAAAATCACATTGGTTCATCATAAAAATAATCATTGGTAAAAAGTTTCCTATTTATTTTACAAGATTAACTGAATTATTCTTTCATCTGGTGTGAAGAGGATAAGTTATGAAATATCCCTTAGGCGTGAACAAGTAATGCAAAATACTTCTTCAGATAGGGAAGCTTAGATGCAAAGTTAAGAGCTCTTCGCCATTGGAAAGTGGCAGCTTGAAGATACACTGACATTCCTCAGCTGTTTAACGCCTTTTGCATGCTGCTCACGCATGCATGTGCGGGTACTCACACACAGACACACACACCCCCCTACACACTCTCACACAAGCACTATGCTCATTTAATGGCAAATACTTGCTGTTTCTATTTGAACTGATTAAGATATAGTTTTAAAAATAGGCTTTTGCCTTTTGAAATGGCACCCCTAATACCAAAGTGACATAATACTGCACTTCTGTAATTCAAATGGGCTGCCATTGAGGCAAGGGAAGCAAGTGCCTCTGTGCAATTTTCCCCCTTTTTTTGTGAGTTAAGCAGATTTACTCTTTAATGGCGGAGCTTCAGTGGATGATTATGACATCAAAGTGTGACAGACAGTGATTATGTACTGCAGGGAGAAAAGGCGGTTAAAAAGAGACAATTCATTCCCATAGCTTAAAGGGACAATTTCCTTGGCCAAAAGTGAAATAAACTCTGTCATGCCAGGCTTCTTTTTGAAAGAAAGGAGAGTGGAGGCTTAGTCTGTTTCGTTTGATTTTTCATTTCCTTTCATATTTCGAATCATACTGTCTCCCCACATACCCAAGTACCTTTCCCATCTCACTCACCCACAGTCTGCATATCCTCAGGAAGCTGTTTTTTGACTGACTTATTTGGTGGATTTGAATATTTTTATCAGCAGATTTCTCAATATCAAGAGCTTTTACTTTAATGAAACTGGCATCTGATGTTATAGCCTGATTTTTTTTCCAACTCAGCTATAACCTTTCTCAATTTGTGACCTCCCTTTGGTTTTTATAAAGCTGTTGGAAACTGTTCATGCAGTGCTGTTTAGTCAGATCTTTGGGCATCTATTATCAAGATTAAAAATTAGTGATTATTTGCTGATTTTATATTTAATGTTTCTGTTTCTATTTCTGTAATATAATAATTACATGAGTTAAACATTTTGTCACATGTTACTGAATTTAACAAAACCAAAAATAACTCATCATATTTAATTTGTAGTTTAGTTAGCAAAACCACCTTGAGTCTTAGCCAGATGCACTGCCCTAAATATAAAATTAATTTACAGTATCTGAAATTTTAAAATTAATATAATTTCCCATAACATTTTAAATAATAATTTAAATATTCAACTTGGTTTTCTCCTGAAAAATATTGGCAATTCTTCTCACTGTTTGTGAATTTTTTTAAAAACACCTCAAGAGACTTATAATGATAAATCTTTTTAATTATGTGACTTATATAGCAAAACAAAAATATATTATTTAAACATATATACTTTTAAAAATATTAGATTTACTCTCATGATGAGTAAATTATTGAGAGGAAATCAACTGCAATTCTTTAAGGAGACTAAGAAGAAGCAATGAACAGAATGGCCATAGTATTGATATGTTTACTCAAAGAACTGATTTGTCTTATCTTCTGAATTGGATGTCACCTAAATAGAATTTGTACCAAAATTCCATTGAAGTGTTCATAAATTTTCCACTTGGAAAAGGAAACAAGCTATATAGACTATATTCAAAATGTGGATGATTCTTATTAAAATATTTGAAAATAAATTAAAGCTCATTAACACTCAGATAACATTAAAAATATTCTCTGTGGATGGAATTTTTAGAACATGTATAAGTACTGTATCCTCATGTATTCTATTTTGAGTTCTTGAAGAAAAGATAGCACGTTGCAAAAGTATATTGTAATATCAAGATAAAATATTAAATAGGGAGATTCCTAATCCTACTATTTTACAATCCAAAAATGCCCAACTAATGTTATGTATTCTGCAGTCTCTTATTTTTATGTGCTGTGTTTTAAAATATTTATCATGTTGCTGCTCTTGTTGCTGTTGTTGTGTTATTTTTATATCTTAAACACCGTGCTCCCAGCTTAGAGTGAATAGTACCCCTTACACATTTGACATCTTTTTAAGGCTTCTATGCCAATGATTTCAATAGTGTGTGACATAGTATATTACCTACCTAAACACAACCTTGAAGGATTTTACTTGTTTGTTATCAGGTCTCATCTATCATCTATCTATCTTTCTACCTAGTCTTTCCATCAATCTCAGCCTTAATGAGCAAATTATTAGGTATAGTTAAATATGCATATATTTCAGAAGTAAGGGTTTAAATAATTGAGGGAGTCTATTGAAACATATTCCCACATCCTTACTTTATGTCCTTACCACTGATACTGTTAATCATATTACTGACTACTGACCTCAGGTTAAGGGCAGAGTATATGCAATGTATTTTGTGGAACTTCACAATCGAAGAAAATCATAAGAAAAATGACATTGTAAAGTTTTTCCCATTTAAAAGTGAGAGAATTTGCTTTGATAAATTGTGGCTACCGGGGTAGCCCATCTTTGTTAAATGTACCAAGTAGAAATCAAAATTGTTGACCCTCAATTTTATAAATTTCCTTCAATTTTATAAGTTAATGCTTTTTAAATAACTGAATGTTTAGAGATTACTCTCTTATACGTTTAATTATAATGTTTATCAATAACTGTATGGACACAAAACAAACAGTAAATCTGATTATGAAAAACCAAATGCCTGTGTCAGACCAGTGGTAAATAGAAATTAGGAGCATGGATATTATCAGAAATACAAAATTCAAATCACTTGTATTTATGACCATAACTCATGTAAAGCTACTCCAAAAATATATTTTGACTTATATTTATTGAAATTTACTTATTTAAAGTTGCTATTTAATCATAACATATGTAGCAAAATGCTATTCTGAATATAACGAGAAGTTTTTCTAAGATACTTCACCATTAGAAGTCTACTTTTTCATATTCTGACATTCTAAATCAGGATGATGAGAGCAGCAGTTGCCTTTGCCTTCATAGGTACATTAAACTTGCAGAATAGGTGCCAAAGATTTAGAAGAATACCCTCAAGACAATAGAGGAACACTCTATTGGGAAATACTTTTGATAGCAAGGAGGACACTATTGTGTGGAAAACATGGATATTGATGGCTATGAGTCAAAGTTATTCAGAAGAAGGAGTTGAGCATAAAAATGATTTTAGAATAGCTTAACCAATTTGTTTTCCTCATGGTATCCTTCCTATGTATTACAAAATTTATACATAATAAAGATCAATGCCTGATTTTTAAGAGTTCACTGAATAAGTACAACATCTAACTATATTGGCAGGTTTTTTTTTCTCAGTAGTAAGTACAATAATGGTGCATCTTAAAATCAATAGCTTTGATTCCATAAGTAATAGAGTACTTCTCCGAACTCACTCCAGCAGCTCCACCCATACTACCTGTGCATCTGTAGCATTTTTAGCTTTTCAAGGACCCCTTATGCATTTTTCCTCTCAATGTCTACATACAGGCAAGCCCCATTCAGTAAAATGCCCTTTCCTAACTTCTCCACTTAATGTATTTATTTTTTAAGATCATTTCAAAATGCATTTCCTTGGTGAAGTTTTCCTCTATTATCACAGAACTATTTTAGCATTCTGTTCATACTTTAGCTAGCAAATGGATTACAGTTTCTCTCTCCCTCCCTTTCCCTCTCCCTCTTTCTCAATATATGTTTGTTAAAAAGAAATATGTATATATATGGACAGAGAGAGAGAGGGAGAAAGAGAGAGGAAGAAAGTATACTATAACTGTAGTACATATACCTTTATGTGAATCTATTATCTAGTTGATTTTAATCTCCTTGAGGGAAATGGCTAGGTTCTACTTAATAATGGCATCTCAGAAAGAAGCACAATGCATGGAATCTGTGCTATTAATAAGTGATATCTCTTATATGTTTACTTATGCTTAGTAGATACTGAAATGATACATAGAAGTGTCAACAGTGAATATATCACATATTTTCATAATCTATATTTTACAATCGTAGTTTAACAAGTTAGCATGACAATCCTGAAGCTAAAGCCAGGAATTTAATTTTTCTGGGTCTATAACCCGTTTATTCTGGCTACCATTATGCACTGACAATACTGTTCTTGATTATTGCTGAGACTCAACAAGATTCTGGATGGATTAGGGCAATATATCCTCACTATGAGAAAAATCAATACTTACTGATGGTGGGTTAAAAATGGCCAATTTCTAAAATAATCTCATATGTAGAAAACAGCATGCTTATATTGATGTATTGACAAACAACATTTTTACCCTTATTTGGCTTTATTAATTTTCCAATGTATTTGCAAGATTAATATACATTTGAGTTAGGAAGTCATTTAAGCCTTTTGCTTTTTACTATCTACTCAAACATTTAGGAGACTAGGCAAACAGGAAGGAAAGGTATGTGAACTTAACATCTGCTTAAGTGTTATATTTAAGGGACCAAATTGTATCAGTACGAATTGTATTTAAGAAATAATCATGCTTACACCTGAACATTAGCTCCAGCAGAATAGGACACCAAGGTTGTTTGTTGTACCCTCGTTCACGTACATTTTTACTGTATGCTTCCTTGATTGCAAATGATCAATACAAATATTTTCCGGAACTACCCAAAACATGTTATTTAAATATTTTCGTCTCCTTTAATCTCCCTTCTTTGTTAAGATGTTTCATTTTTCACCGTGATGGTTTGTTATGTAATGTATGCCTGCTTGTACTTAGTAAGGTAAGTAAGCAACACCCCCACCGACCGAAAAATCATCAAGTATGGCAGAATGACCAACTGCTACTATCTTTTACATCTCATATATGAGACTGTTGGTTCTGTTTTAAAATATATTTTAATATGGAAGAATTTTTAATAAATCTCACTTCTCCCCTACATTGCTCTGTACCTTAGTCATATTTCTTAACCACTCTGTGCCTAAATTTCCTCACCTGAAAAATGTAAATGATAGTAATAATATCTAACTCACAGAGCTTTTGTGAGAATTAAATGGATTAATATACATAATGTACTTAGAACGGGGTGTATACTCATTTGAGAGTCACTTTTGACATTATTGTCATTATTCCATTTGGTTAAAAAAAAGAATTTCTGACCAAAAAGTTTTCCATGCACTATTATGCTTTTCTGCTTCAAATAAATCAATCTATTGGACTACAGAAAGGAAAGATAGGCTTATCCTATGATTCAAACATGGCAGGGCAGGACAGAAAGGTGAAAAATAACAAGAACTAGATTTCAGCTATGTTAAAAAACAAACAAACAAGCAAAAACTCTGGAAGAGGCTTCAAATAGTGAAACTACTTGCTTCATGAATCAAGGAGCTTTGTGTTTGAACAACTGTCAAACACAGGGGTAGATAAAGGAATTCTTTAGTTTGGTAAGAGGCTAGCTTGGAGGGCTCTTACCATTCTTAGAAAAGAGTTGGTGTTATTTGAAAGCATAATAGTATCAGCCTGCACGGGGTAAACTGAGGGGTGGTTACCTAACGCACTCCCTGACATGTTGTTTGAAATACCACGTCTCTTTCCTTTGACTCTTGAGTCCATAGCTAAAATACATCTAAAAAGGATCTCCTCTGAGTGTGGGTTATTTAACAACTATTAATTATTTAAGACAAAAAGGCATGTTAAATTCTGGAAGATGTAAAATCTCCTAACAAAGTGAGTTGGTGGAGCACTAAAGAAAAATCGCGTCTACTTCTTAATTTGAACCAGTTAAACCTGTTACATAGTCACTAGTTCTCACGGTTCTGTCACAGAGGAACACCTGGGCCTCCAGGTGGCTTCCTGCGAGAGGAAGTCACTCTCAGCAGAGGTCATTACTGTTAAATCAGATGAAAAAGTCACAGGACAGTGAAGGAAAACCTCATAAAGATTTCTTCCTGGGAGCAAGTACATAAACCGGCTACTAATGGGACCACTGTGCTTCTGAAAAGCTTAGGTTTGACCTTAGAGTGTTGGAATGCAATTATATGCAACAAGAGTGTTCATATAGCTTCATTGTATTGTAATTTGAGAAACCTAGTCAAGAAAGTGGTGGGTGAAGTAGCCTGATTAATTTTATTAATTAAAATTTCAAGGCTATTCTCAGCCTGGCTTTCACCTTGCGAACATATTGTTCGCCTCATGGGTTCTTTCAGTCTTGATTATTCATTCAGTCATTGTCATCCCCTGCATTCATCTCCTCCCCCCCATTTTGTAAGTCTCACATGTGCAAACATTGGCATGGTACAGCATGCAGCCCAGGTCTTGGCGTGCTCTGGATTGGAGCTCCATCACTAATGAGTTTTCATTGCTGCTCCTACCAGCCCTTCAGCAGGCTTCTATGGATACCGATCTAGAGCAAGCCAGCGTAAACTAGCATGGATCCAAATCTTCACACGCTTCGAATCCTCACTGACCTCACTGAGACTTCCATGAAACAGATGCACCAAGTAAATATAGGGAAATGATTTTAAGAAACAATTCTCTAAATGGATAACCTTTGTTTTTGCTCTCCATATGTGCATGTTACAAAAGGTGCAGCAGAGGAACACTCAGAGCAAAGTCCTAGGCATGACTCAAAATCACAAGGTTATAAGAATGGCCACATACTCTTCCATGATCATTTAAGCTTTTAAAGGTATAATTAAAAAGGAAACAGCAGAAATATAGCTAGATTGATGAGCTGTAAATTTCAGAGATGAGTATATGTGTTCACTTGTCTGTAAAAATATGTAAATGTGTATCCTGGCTAAGGTCCATCCGGAGCTTAAAGAAGAAACTCAAAATGAAGACAAAGATATCCTATGTAAATTTTTTAAACAGCTTTTGTTGATGCTAAATAAATTTTAAAAGAATAATAATATAATGTCTTAATTCTGTAGTATTTAGTTGTAATTTTATTCTGATAAGCACATGGAATCATAAAGGCATTGAAGTTTTAAATCTATTTAACTGGAAGAAAATATGATTTTATACATCGTTTAGACATTTCTCAGTACTGTAAAATAGGTAAATTTGAATACGAATAAAAGCATTGACTTTATATTTGCCATAGAAGAAAGACACTGTCAAGTGAATACTTCCATATTATCAGTTGCATTTACAAAGTATGAAGCTTTGTTTTAACAAAGGAGAACTTACATTATTATTCAACAATTTCCGTCAAATTAGTTACCTAGGAAAATCAATTCAATAATGAAGCCAAGATATAACTTTAGTATAATTCTGATATTTTTTCACTCAGAGTGGGGTTCTTAACATAGTTATATTCTTATTTACAAGGCTTGGCTTTGATTGAATTTCCTATATTTTTAAATGAAATCTTTTTTTGAGGCCATGCATCTTTAAGTACAGTAACTTACTTGAACATTTATTTAGATATGTAATTTTATATCTGTAATTTTTAAAAATCACATTATTTTCCAATATTCCCATATCTTCATTCCTCCTGCATACTAGGCAGTTTCTTTAGAAACTGGAATAATACTTTTTTTTATTTTAGAAAGCATTTTTAAATATGTAAAATACTGTATTTTTGTTATAAATATATGTTTATATTTAAGTATTGAATGTAAATATTTTATATTTATATAGCATTTTGTTTCTTAAAATTTGAATGTAATATTATCACCATTGTGCAGTGTTATGGACTGAACTGTGTTTCCCCCAAATTCAACTGTTGATGCCCCAAACTCCAAAGTCTGTATTTAGAATAGAGTTTTTAGGTAGATAATTAAGGTTACATGAGGTCAGAAGGGTGGGGTCCTAATCAGACAGTACTGGTGTCTTCGAAAGAAGCGAAGGAAACATCTGAGAGCTTCTCTGCAAACATAGAGATGTCACGTGATGGCACAGCAAAAGAAAGTCTCTTTTATCATGGACCTCTAGCCTCCAGGATTTTGAGAAAACAAATATCTGTAGTTTAAGCCACCTGGTCTGTGGTATTTTGCTACAGCAGCCCAAGCTTACTAATACATGCAGTCATTGTTATTTTTTCTTACTGAGGATCTAAAGTACACAGAATTGATTGATCATAATTTTTGGTTCTTAGCCACTATTATCAATTGTCCTTTGCCAGACCATAGTTTATGTTATTTATTTATTTAACTGGAGAACTGTAGTATTACCAATAACTTACATCTGCCTGTATATTCTTCATCTGTACTGTCTCCCAACATTCTGACATCTGTGTTTAAAGTTCCCCTGTGTTTTCTTTTTAGTTTTCTAAGTAATATATTTTTAGTTGTATTTTACTGAATATTGACTCTTTGAACTTACTTTTTTTTCCAGTCCCCAAGCTTCACTCATGTTATTGCTTGTAGTTGTCGTTCATTTTAACTGTTCTATAATATTCTATTTTGTAAATATACTATAATGTATTATCCTGCAAGTGAAAATTTACCTTATCCTTAGTGTTTTGCCGTAACAGACAATGGGGCTATGAATATTTTTGTACCATTTCCTGGTACATTGTGCCAACATTCTCTTGGATATATTCTTCTGAGTTTTTTTCTGTGTTGTAAGGTTTGCAAAAGTTCAGTTTTACAGGATAATGTTAAATTTTTTTCAAGTTTAACATGTTTGTATTATAATTGTATTTTGAATATACTAAAGTTAAATCATAAAATTCATATTGTTAGAAGAATAACATATTTTTTGAAAATGTAGAAACTATTGTGCTAAATACTTTGTCCTATGCTTCAGGAGATATTTATAATTTTAAGCTTATTCCATCATTCCATACATGAAGTAGTATGGTAGAGTGGTTACATAGTGAATACAACTAAAGTACTTTAAATATCTCTTTAAAAACTTCTTTTGTCTCTCTCCTGTTAAAAGAAATTATATTTATTCTGTCTCTTTCATGAACATGTATATTTCTATTATTATATGCAATAATTAAAGTACAGGGAAAAAAGCAGCTTGCTACATGAGAAAACTATCATTTGAGCCCTGAAACACGTATATCATAACATTTAGATGGTAACTTCACAGTTGTCTAAGCTGGTCAAATCAGTGGGTAAAATGATCAAACAAAATGTTTTTCTTTCTTTATTTATTCTTCCATCCAGGGTCCATTCACAATTATTGAAGTTAATGACTCATTTATTTGCCAGCTTTATAGCATTAACATAGCACTTCATACCATTTTCATTCAACTAATTCAGTTCCTTTCTGACCCTGTAACCAAAACACTTTTAGCAGATACTTTGCGTCTATCAGGTTCTTATTTTGTTTGCTTTTTAGTCAGTCAGACGTGAGCCTTTTTATTACTCTGCAATTATAATATTTTAAATGTTATAATATTTTTAAAATATTAATACTAACTCAGAACTGAGTTATTTTATATGATTAATTAATGAAATTAACAATGGGTATGGTATTTTAACAAACAGAATATCTTTCTTGTTTATATTATGCCATAGTAAAAAAAATGATTTAGAAAGCAGGCAGAATTATTTGATCATATTTCTGCACATCCATATTCTTACTGAAGCAAATTTTACTCTTAGATTTTCCATCGCTGCTTCTCAGAGATTGAGTGGAAAGTAGTTATACAGAGCTGTGGGCAGAATTCACTCTGAGATTAATAACTGAACTCGTGTGTGAAAGATGGGCTGTATCCTGCAATAACTGTGTACTGCACTTTCCTCCTGGACATGCTTGTACAACATTCCTATTTAGACACATAATTATTAAGAAAAGCTCTCTTTCGGTTTTCAAGATATTTAAAAATTAATTGATAAAGACAACCAGACACAGTAGGACTTTGGATGAAACCATTTAAACTAACAAATTGCATTTATGCTGAGATGATTCAAGTGAATGTACAATTTTTATTTAAAACATAAATCTGCACCTACAGATGTTCCTGTTCCATCTCTAATTGTTGAATTTTCTGTTCTTAGTGATCTATATTTATTCCTTCCCCAACAACTAAAAAATGCTAAGAATCTGGAAGCCTTTATACAACCCAAGATGTCAGAACACAAAACAGGAAACTATCTCAAATGCTCTTAGTTGATCCATCTTTGTGTTCCAAGCACAATGCCTCAAAAATCCACCTGCTGGAAGTCGGGTGGTGTATGCAAAGGGATGTCATGGTAATTTGAAAACTGTTGAATACAGAACAGAGGCTTTTCCTGCCCTCAGGCTCACCACACTGGTTTGTCTGGCTCACTACATGCCAAAACTTTTGATTGATGTGCTCTCTTCAGTCACGGGTAATTTTAACTCATATATTAAGTAGCTGCTGCTTCCACTCCATTATAGTTCCTTGTATGTGGCAAATCAGAGTTCGGGTTTTGTCTGTATTGGGCTGACCTAGAGCCATAGTGTGCTTTTGTTTGGATTTAAGTAGGAGGCAAGCTAATATTTCAAAACTAGCAAACTTTTACAATCTCTGCTTTTCTTAATTGTAGGGATCCCTGTGGTAAAGAGCTTTTTATTGCTACCGCATAGCTCTTTAGGAGACCCAAGGAAGCCAGAAATGTTGTTAAAGGCTTTCTAAATACATAGAAATTCTTTTGAAATGTAAGAGCTTTCAGTGGATTAATTCAATATAACTGATGCTGGAAGCATTTTTTCTCCCTCTTATCTGTTTGTATGTGAAAGATATTGTGTCCTAATAGTAATTTTTGGTTGTGTATCTCAATATTTGCAGTAGATCTGGGGACCAAGCATACTCCTACTCATTACCATTTTAGAATCTACTGGGTGTACAAAATACTGATTCTAATAAAAATAACCACACAAATGGTAGTTTATGATGTCGATTTCCATTAAATTTCAGATTTAATACTGTCACATTAATCTGAATGGAAAATAATATAACTGTAATTCATTCATATCAGTAACCCTTGCCTTTTTTCAAAAATTTTACCTACTAGTTAAAATAGCAGAATTAAAATTGGATGTTAAACCAGTCTATTACTACTACTACTACTACTACTACTACTACTACTACTACTACTGCTACTACAAAGCAATTTACATTGGGACACATCCCTTGCTCCAAAAAGAGACTGAAGACTCTTTCTGGAATGAAATACAATTTGCTGAAATGTTCAGTATATACATTTTTTGGTAAATCCTAGAGAATGTGTGATCTGTTAAATTATCAATATTGACAGCAGAAACCTTGTAATCTATATAATCTAGATTATAACCAACAAATACCTAATATGTGTGCAAAGGAATCTAGTCTGAAAGAGGCAAAAATAGTCAATATTTTATAAAGTGCTCAGAGGAAAGATAAAAATTAAGGTGAAGATATTCCAGAGGTATATAAGAAGCCTCTTTCAATATTCTTTTTTTGGAACTAGTTGGTACAAGAGTACATGCCAAGCCCAACAACCTCCCAGTCAAATCTCCTTCCGTTTGAATCAAATAAAATGAAATTGCCTATGGAATGAAAAGTTGTAAATATTGCATTATTTTAACTCATGAAACACTTAAGTCTAAGCTGTACAATCCTGGTTATGGGAGGTTTGGGAATTATCTAGTTTTATTTAAATGCCAGTCTGGAGAAACCAGGAAAAATGAGTCTTTTTCCTGAAAAAATGGGCAAATACATATTATTTTCTTTTTAAGCTTGTATTGCATAGGAAAGCACTAATTTAGAATTTTGAATAAGCTTATTTACTTTATTTTAAATTTTTTATTTGTAAATAAAAGTAGAAAGGGCATTAGCATGGGCCAAATCAAGCTTTCTGGTTCATTTTGTAAATAAAGTTTTATTCAAATATAGTCATGTCCATTTATCTTCATATTGTCCATGGTAACTTTCCTGCAGCAAAGGCAAAGTTAAATAGCTGACAGAGAGATAGTATGGCTCACAAAGCCTTAGCTATCTCACCTTAACAAAAAATGTTTGCTAACACCTGATTTAGAATGAATATTTTACACTGAAGATAAAGGTCATCAATCCTAAACTTTGACTACTTTGAAAATATTTAAATATTTTCAAATATGGAGCTCAAGTAAGAATATAATAAAACAATTTGAAATTTATTCTTATTGTTTCAACATAATTTCCATTTTATACTTAAAATACACTCAATATTACCTAATAACAGAGCACTCAAGGGAAAAAAGATAATATGCAACATATAAATTCTAGGAACTATGTGTGTTTATTCATATATTTCTTCATACATATTATGGTGTGCAAAAAAGATTTAAAAAGTTCTCATTTCCTCCTAATCATTAGTTTTTCTTTTATCCAAGTAAAACAGTTTAATCTTTTTTTTTTTTTAATTCCTGGTGGGTTTTATGATAAATTCAAATTTGCCAATGAACGAGCAAAAGCTGTAAAAAAGTACGGTTTTCCTTCCTATGAAGCACAGCATCCTTTGATTATAACTCAATTAAAAAACCGGAAATACTCAGATGAGGTACTCAACTTTCACGCTATGGGTGGCTGAGTCAGACAGGCATTGCTGGAGGAAGGTGACGCCATTAGCGCTCTTTAAAGAAGCCATCAACTAAGCAGCCATTGCTTTTTTGTGTGTTTTGAAGGTAAAGGGGTGACATTTCCATTCCTTAAACACCTTTCAGTGTCTAATAACTTCTTACTGAGAATTTGATATTTATACATTATACTTTGATTATAACAGGGGTTGGGGATTCTGGAGATAAATGAGGAGAACACTAGGAAAAAAGATCGCATACTTGCATTGAACATAAATAAAGCCAGATGAGTAAAAAAAAAAAAAAATTGTAAGGGTCAGCAACATTTTACTGGGTTCCTTCATTCTATCCTGGCCTTTTCTGGTTATTGCTTCTAAATTTTATTTCAAGACTTCGTTACCTTTTACTGGTGCTTCTAAAAATGTGGTATAGAGATCATCTAGGGATCTTGTTAAAATGCAGATTCTGATTCAGTAGATCTGCAGCAAGGCCTAATGTTTTTGTATTTCTAGCAATATCCTGCGAGACTCTGATGCTTTTGGTTCCAGAGCACACCCTGTATAGAAGACCTTAGATGACACCAACAATGACTAAAAATTAGAGTATTAGAAAAAAAAAGGCAAATGCATTATCCCTGAGGAGACTTTGTTATTTTATTACTCTTGTATACACAACTTAAAAAAAAAAAAAAAAGCTAACAAAATTTAGTCCGAAAAGGACTTTTCCACAGATATTATTAGCAGGGAAGACATTTTTCTATACGTAAAAATATCCTTCCATGTCCACAAATAACCATTCTACTTCACTCTTAAAATGTTTCTGGATTGCAATTAATCTAAGTATATTTTTGGGAATGTTCTTAATAAATATAGATGAGCAAAATGTTTTCAGTTATCTCTGTAAGTAAATTTTATAGTTTTTGTATATTCTTCATAAAAACATTGTTGATTTGAATATTTTTCTTACTCAAGGGTGCAAAATATTAAATTAAGCTATTTCATGTATTTTATTTTACTGATACATGCATTCATGTATATGTGCATATTAACATATGATGATTCTATTCTTTCCATTAATTCAATGCATAATTGTTAAAAGAAAACCTAGTCCTTGAAAAAAACAGGTCTAAATAAATAGATAAAAATATTCTTTATAGTTTAATTTTTTTAAATAATCAAACCTTACAGAAAATGTTATAGTTCTCCAGGTTTTTTAAAAAAACTGTAAACCTTAATATAGGGGGGTAAAAAGCTTACATTAAAACCTGGACTCTCAAACAGACATTCAAAAAAGATGGTATAGTATATTGTTTACTGTGAAATAAAACCATATTCTAGAGAATATACATGTACTCGGTGACATAGAAACTCCGTGGTAGTGTTTGCATCTAAAGGTGCCAGGCACCATCAGAAATTCATTACAGAAAGTGTAAAGCAGAATAAAATTATAATTGTGATTTTTAAAATATTAACAATTTCCACTGAGGATCACAAAATCCATACTGCAACAGACATTTTACGTGCCTAACCGCTAGCTTTATTTTTTGAAATTCCATGAAAAAAAGCATGTTAAGAGAATTTTCGTGAAGAACATACCTATGTGGGAAGGAGATGGCAAAGGGTTTCAAGAAATTCCTTTATAAATTTTGTTGAACTTCTTCAAAGCCATAAACAGGAGATAAAGAACATATTAAATTTCACAGGAGGAAGTATGAAATCCACTTAGCCTGTTGCTAATCTCCTAAAATTCTTCCAATGAGCACTGATAAAGATATAAAATCTGGGATTATCTAATATTCTTTCTTCCAGTCTTCTTAATTCTCCTCATTGACTTAAGCCCTAAGAGAATAGGAATGCTTGGAAATACATCTAGAGAAAACTATTCTGAAACCCTAAATATATTTGACATTCAAAAACAATGTATCTTGAGATCTTCACATGCTCCTAAATATCATTATAACAAATAATTTCCTCAATAATTACATTAATACAGAATTGAAAGAAGAAAGTAATTCACTTGACGCACCAATGATTCTAAAAATGCAGGCTTAAAGTTAAATAGCTTTTTAAATAAAGATAGCTACTCACATAAACTTTTTAGTATTTAATTAAAGATATAATCAGGAACTGACTTGAATCTTTAATTTATTCACCATTTCTATTCTCTAGCAAAGAAAAAACCTACCCACAATTTTTCTTAGATCTTTTCATTTTTTTCTTAAGAAAACTGCGAGGTATTCGCTCTCATATGTCATATATATGTGATGATAGCAAAATATTTGTTAAATGCATATTATTTGCGTACTCATGTTCTTTATGTTATTCTACCATTATAACAGTTAACAGGCTTTTAAAAAGAGTAGCAAAACAATAAGGTAACAATTGAAATATACTAAACGTCAATTCACCACCCTTTTGAACAGATCAATTACATATACTAAACTCCTTTTTACTAGTAGCATGAGTGTTCATCTGTTTCCCAAAAATCAACATTTTAAAAAATTTCTCACTGTTCTTTAATACACTTCTATTTCAATATTTGTGATTTCTTCAAACCTATTTGCTTTCTTTTACATGTGACATTCATATCTAAGCATATATTTTCTGGGGAATTAAGATATATGAAAAAATGATATTTTCTCTTCCAAATCAACCAGCTCTGCATCTTTACTATGAAATTCATGCATGTGTCATAGGCATTAGCCTAAAATATCAGCTGAAAATGTAGGAAGAAGAGATATTAATAATACATTTCTAATATAAAGGACAAGCATTTTAATTGGTCCTGAAATATCTAAAATAAAAATGTATAACTATGTTAGCTAGTGCTGTATAATTTGGATGTAGACTACAGAAAGCCTCCAGGTAGCTCTATCAGAAGCAACTGAATTAATTTATTACAATCAGACAATCAGAGGATACATGCAAAGACAAGGGATTTCTGTTAACAGGTTGCATTGTTTCTTCAGAAGCCTTTGCTTTGATCTCTCTAGATGACAAAAGAACAGCTTTGGAATCAGAATATAATACAGATGTCAGAGATGATTGATGGAATGGGGGCAGAGGAGAGGTTTATAGGGCTAAGCCACTGGAGACACCATATGGGTATATAGGCTTGTACCATTTTATTTTTGTTATTGTCACTGTTGTTTCTCTTTTCCTGCTGGCTTTCCTGTTAACTAAAGTTTGTAAAAAATTCTCTACACCTTGAATTTTGGTTCTGGCTAGCTGCTATATTTTACAGACAGCTAACAAGGATTTTTTTGTTTGTTTCGATACAGTCAATTATTACTGTAAATAGTCTCACCACACCATTTTTGCTCTCAGGTGAGATGCTTTTCTGCTTTTTCCTGTGTATGTTGCTTGTTGTATGGTTTGGTTCCTAAATCCAAAACAAACTGGAGGTAACAACCTTTAGCTCCAAGTTACTATTGAAAGGCAACTTTTTTTTTCTAGAAACACAGTTTCTCCAACAACTTTCAAAATTGCTTTTCTAGGCAGTGTTGTAGTGAAAAACACAAATTTAAAAAAGTTTAATATTTTTGACATGATTCCTTAAAAAACTTTTTAAGATATTTTCATATGCAAAGAAAGAAAACAATATTATCTGGCGTCCAGGGAGAGCTCTCTACTGGCAGCACAGTGCCCCCTAAAGTTATTCTTGAGAGAAAATGACACAATATCTCAAAATGAATTATGTGTCACTTAAAAAATATCACTACTTGACTATGTTTCGCCAAATAGAAAAAAAACTCCTATTAAAAATAGTACAATTCATATAAGAAACTATACAAAATTTTTGTTTCATGTCGGCAATAAATTTAATCACAAATAAAAAATGTCCTTTTGTTACTGAGTTTCTATTCTATGCTACTGAAAACATAATAACACAGTAAATTATAGTAATAACTGAAGACTCAGTTAAATGTTTATTCTAATTGCAAACTATGGTGTGCCAATAACCTCTTGATAATGTTAGTTTCTGAATGGAATATGTTTGCTGAAAGAGGAAAGAATAATTTTCAGATGTCAGCTTGAATTTAATAAAATGTAAAGGAATATCTGTGTCTCAGATCAGTAATTGAACAATCAACAAATATGGGAAAGTATTCAAAGAGAATGTATACAAATATACTATTCAGTTATGGCTTTATTCCTATGTTGCATATCTTTGTAAATTTTACTTTAAAGTACACTAGGTAAAACTGATGTTATGAAAATGAGAATAATCTCAGTTTGATATATCAAAACAAGCTAGCCATGGCATTTTTCTCTTTCTTGTAAATAAATTTTCTTTTAAAAAGAAAATTTATATCTCCTATCTTTTAGAACAAACAATAATTATACCAACTCCCAAGTATACTACAAAAATAACAGCCTGTCTGAAAGGTGTTATACGTATGATATAGAGTTTATATATATTTGTCTTCCTTAAAATATAAGTTAAGACTGATTTTTGTTACTGCTTCTGGTAGAGGCCTAGGTGTAGTATTGATGTTGGATGCACAAGATGGGGACAGAAATGGCACCTGTTATTACTGGGTCCATTCCTGCCTCTAAATTTACTTATTTTATTTAGGATTTGAAGTAAACTTGTCAAGGTTGGAGGAGAGATGTTGCAAAATGGTCACCCAAGTTAAAGCTTTAATATTCCCATAGGACTAAAAATTTATTCAATGATGATCACAGTGTAACCTAAGTGTAGTAAGTAAATCTCAAACATCAATTTTTAATATGGTTACAACATTTTGCTTGCAATCAATGTTCAAAAAGAAAGCATCATAAAAACCACAAAAGTTATATACTGGAGAAAATAAAGACTATATTCTATCTAGGAGTCATTTTGCTATAATGTACTCACTGATCTTATCAGCTAGAGATGGAATATGAATAGTACTAATTCCCACATTATACAGTTTTTGGAGTCCGTTTATAACCAGTGGAAACAGACAAGGATGTAGTTTTAAGCCCCACTTTTGTATATGTAGTATGCATCCGTTACAGGCCAAACAAGCACCAAAATTCAGTTAATATCGGGAAAACACACTGACCTTCAACTAAATTATTCCCAGGTCAGTCCATCGCTGGACATAGGTACTCAAACATTTTTCTGAGTTTTGGAAGTAAAAGAAAAAGACATTATATGATTGAGCACTTAGTAACTGCTCATCACTGTAATTCCATGTATGACTTAATTTAATTATCACAATAACTCTGTGATTATGTATTATTATTCTCATATTTGACAGTGTGATCCATCTTCAGCTCAGGCTCTCTAAATTGCCCAATGTCAGAGTGCTAATAAACAGCAAAGTTAGAATTAAATATCTTTTTCTTACTTCAAAGACAATGTTCTACTTCTTCTCAGGAACAATGGATAATCTAAATGGTTCAGAACTTAATAAGCCAGTGGAGTGGATCTGGAAACTTGCCCACAACATCAAACCATTTATATGATGATACTTTATGAATACATCTAGTTTGTTTTGGAAGTTCTGTGTAGTTAGGTACTTCTATTCTTAGGTACTTAGGTACTTAGGAACTTCTATTCTCTATTTATCTCTCTATTACGTAAATAAAATAATTTTGAGGACATATTCTTGATTCTTCTAAACCTAGTTAACTTTGCTATCATGTTTCATGTTTTTAATTTATAGGTTCTTAATATTTTAATTGGTCATGAAACAGTTAATAGAAAATAGTTTAACTTTTTTCAAAGTATCTCACTCCCACTATTACCCTGAAAAACATACATTCCTATATTTTATTATTCATCATAGTCTTTGTGCTAAATATTGTCAACTTAAAAGATAATAACAAACTTTTACAAAATTATCCAGCTTTCTATGACCTTAGAATTTGTTCATCATTTCATTTTTCTAATTGCATTTTTCTAAGGTTCTAGAAACTGAGTGATACAAAAAATTTATTTGCCAACTTCAAAAAGTTTTAAATTTGTGTCCAGAAAATAAATATATCCCTGACACAGTGGCATTTCTCAAAATAGAGAAATGTTTTAACAATTAGCATGGGTGCTTTTTGATAAAACTCTAATATATATATGTATAATATATAATCCAAATATATATATATATATATATATATATATCTCCAAAAGTATATCATGTAGAGAAAAATATGTATGTAATGCTAAATTTCATAAATTGAGCTCAATTTTAAATGCACACAGTTAGTTATAGTAGGATTAGTTGTTAAAAGTAAACCCTAAAATGACATGATTGAGCCTAATAATCTGTTTTGAAAACCCTAAATCTACAGTGTAATTTGTATGACCGGAAATGTATTAAATAAAATCTTCATTTTTCAAATGGAGTGAGAGAGTTTTAGTGAAGAAAATAAATTTCCAAAACCATGTATTTATTTCCCTTCATTAAAAGGTTAGCCGGAACTATAGAAACATTCTTTATCATTAATATGTTTGCTAAAGCAGAAAGCAGTTAACCAAAAATCACACTCCTTTCCACTACTTATAATAGCTGATGTAGATTCCTTTAATGCTTCCTGGCCTATCCTGAAGGAAGTCCTGGTGTTGGCACAATTGTGCTATTTTCCTCTCTGAGCTTGTGTTTCAGATAGCCCCTTCATTCATCCCACATAAGGTGGAGAGTCTGCCCTCTAGCTTACTTTTCTTTGTTTTTTTTTTTCCCCTCAGATCTTTGATCTCTGGATTATTTACAGTTAATGATTTCTTTCATGTTAAAAATAATTCTTCTGCTCAGAGTGATTATGTACCAGCAATATTTTTTCAGTATCTTCCTTTTAATGATGAATATGTATATATTTTTCATTAAGTGTTGCAATTTCAAAGAGAATTTCCCAGGAGGTATATTAGAAATAATCTCATAAGCAGAATATAAGAAGACAGAATGATTTTTAGAGATTGCAAAGAGCTATGAAGAAAGACATCAGTAAAACGACCTTCTATCTTGAGAGCTAATTTGGAAAACATTCTTAAGTGTAAATTAAATAAGTATAATATATGCATAACAAGTTAATCAACCTGTGGTACTGAACTGCTGTGACAAGTAGTCTCGGTAGATCCTACAAATGAATTTTTCTTTTGACTATCTCAGTTTACTATTTTCTCTTAGTAGAAAAAGAAGCATACAGACATATATAAATCTGGCTAAAAATAACAGATGCTTCCAAGTGTACTGGTTGAGATTTTGTTCTCCTTTGTTAGAAAACACACACACACACACACACACACACACACACACACACACACACCCACATAGGAAAACCTCTGGCAAATAAAAATCTGACAGTGTTCTCTTACAGATATTAGAGGTTTTAGGTATCATTCTTTCTAATTCAAAGAAGAATCTTTTCCTCTTAAAAATGTTGGTCATGTAGGAAATATCTTTAATAAAAAGTACCTTGGAAAAAATATTAAAGCATATGCATCATTTATTAAACATCATATAAGAAATTATGTTAAATTAAATTTAAGAAGCTTGTCAAACTTTCAACATCAACAGAGAAAATGTTACTGTTGTCTTTTGATATGTGTGGATTGCTCCCTGCATAAATCCCATTTATTTCACACTAACCAACTTCTTTGTGTATTACTGAAAAGTGCTAATTTAGGATTTTTCTGTTTTGACATGCAAAACCTTTTGCCAGTTTTGAGTCCTTTTAAAAACATGCAATGATTTTATTGAACAAGATATAGTCCAATATAGAAGCTTAGATTTCTTTACTTCAAAAATGAAGAATTATATTTTAAAAATGTTTTGTTGGGCTTCCCTGGTGGCGCGGTGGTTGAGAGTCCGCCTGCCGATGCAGGGGACACGGGTTCGTGCCCCAGTCCAGGAAGATCCCACATGCCGCGGAGTGGCTAGGCCCGTGAGCCATGGCCGCTGAGCCTGCGCGTCCGGAGCCTGTGCTCCGCAACGGGAGAGACCACAACAGCAAGAGCCCCGCGTACCGCAAAAAAAAAAAATTTGTTATTTTTTCCAATACTAAGTCATCAGTACATTTTGCCAAAACATTACCAAACCTCATCTGAGCTATGAAGATATGAGGTCAATTATTGTCTCATAAAGTATTTGGATAAATGCTAGCAAATTTAAATAGTCAAAATTTTTATATTTTCTACGGAAGAAGAAAATATTTGAAAGAAACACATTTTTTAATCTCAAGGAAGCCAATCCAATCAAAAATTATTTTTATTAATGACTGATTCATTTACATTCCCTTTAAATTATGAAAGTACAAATGCAGCATTAGCTAATTAAAGTCTATCTGTCAATTAATCACTTAGAGTAATTACTTCTCAGTATAAAGAATTATGAATATCAGTGAAAAAGAAAATAATTTTCATTGTAATTTAGGATTTTTAAATATACCATTTAATTATTTCACATTCTACAAGCACCCAGCAATCTTGTGGTGAACGCATCTGTGGTGAGTGGGTCAATAAACTCCATGGGTTCTTAAACACACATGATGAAGTGCTGGCACATCACCAGATGATCAGCCAATGGCAATGTGATTCATTGTTAATTTTTCACCTTGGTCAGACACCTTTAAAATTAGTGAAATCCTCTCTTATAATTAGTTTCTATGAATAGTAACTTTCTATTAGAGAACAGTTTTCCCTTGAAATATTACTTCACATTCATTAAAAAGCATTCTCCTATCTTTTCAAAGTCTAATGCCTAGAACGACATTTGCCTTTAAAAATGTGTTTCTTTCAGAACAGATATTTTCTGTACCTTTTTACACTACAGAGTAAATGTTAAACTTTAGAGTTTGCTCTTCATTGATTTATTTTTTTATTTACCTATGTGTGTGGAAATTATACTCCCATAATTTATGTATATATAATTATTTCTTTTGCTAACTATTTCCATTTTGTTTGACATTTATTGTGCTTAATCAACAATACATCTGCAGTCAATGTCTTTTATGACATTAATTTATTGAATAAAAAGATTACTTTATGAAGTCATGCAGCCAAGAAATAAAGTTAACATCTATTATCTTTCCTTTTAAATTTTATTACAATGTATGCTTTCTAATTATTTCAAGCAAATTTAACTAGGTTATATACCTGCTTTACTGAAAGATTGTCTTTGTTCACTTTGCTGAAATAGCATTTTTTCCCCTTTGATGGTAAAAATGTAATAATACATTATTTTTTACAGTGATAGTATTTTTATAATTTTGTAAAAAAGGCAGAAATGTAAGCCCACAACCTAAAATGAAAGCTATTATGTGCATATGCAAAGATTCATATATGATATAACTTTTTATAATCATATTATCCAAACAATTTTGTCTTCTGATTATTTTTCATATCATTTAATACAGGTTTTCATGTTTTAGAATTGGCTTTATGATTTTAACTTTAATTATTGTCCAATATTCCATGAGTTCAATGCAATACAATCTAGTTTTTCATTTGTTTGGGGATATTTAGGTTGTTTTCATTTATTTAATTATAATATTTATGTTTCCTTCATTGCATTATATCAGTGAAGCAAATTCATTTATGCAATCACCCTGTTTATCTCTTGAAAAAAATATTATTTCTCTGGGATAAATTCTATAGAGTGGCATGCTTAATCAATGTGAACATGATCATTGAAAATATTTTTGGTATATTGTTTCAAGCAATGAATAATCTATTTTATCAAATTCAGTAGTTTACTGGCATGAAATATTCTATTAATTAGTGTTTGAGGCAATACACTAGGTTTTAAATAGTAACTCAAAACTTTTAATTTTTATATCCTGATTACTGGCAATAGTAACCTTATTTTTAGATATTATTTACCATTTGTAATTCTATTTCTATTGTTTGTATTATTTGCTCATTTACATGAGATTAAACTTCATATTTATTAAAATAATACTTTAAAATTAATTCTTAATAAAAATGTATCCCCAGCCTATTGATTCCTTTTCATTAAATTATTTTCATATAGAAAATCTGAAATATAATCATATCAGTGCTTTTCTGTGTGATACTTTTCAATCTCTGTAACTTTCAAAAGTTATTATTTTATAAACTGATAAATATTCCATTTTCCTTATACTGTATTTTGTATATTTTTATATGCAATTTATTAATTCACCATGATTCCATACTAATATTTTACTCCTTTGTTTAATTATTATAGGCAGATACCATTACCTTGTGTATTCACAAAAGACTATCATTTCAGAGAACTAGATGTGTTATTTTGATTTTACTCAAACAATTCAAAGCAAGTATCTCTTTTTTCCCCCCACCAAAACTTTTCCTTCTTTTGAAGCAACATTGAAACATTGAAAAAAATGTGTTTACATTTCTCAATTAAATAATTAAATAACATAAAATAAATAACATAAATTAAATAACATAAAAAATTTATTAAAGAAATAAAAACAGATGACTCCTATATTTACATTCTACTACTCTTTGTTCCTGCATTGCTAGAATAACTTAAATACATGTAATTACATATCAAATCTCACTTAAAAATCACTTAATCATTGAAAAGTCCTAAAAATCTCTGTTATTTCTACTATGGATTTTCCAAGTTTGATCTAGGGGACACTTTGTCAAGGATTTCAAATTTTCCAACTTACAAAATGATGTATTACTTATAAGGATAATTATTGTACCTAATTTATATATCTTTTATACTTCTAAGGAATCTATGTTAGAATAATCTATAATAGCTATAAATATATATAACATACAGTATACGGTTTTATACAACAATGTATAGTTATATACTAAACTGAATGATATGTAGCTAACAGCATAATGTATATTGTGTATTATATACTGATATAATAATAATTATAATATAATTAATATGTGTCAAACACTTTTTTGTTCAATTTTACATTTTTACCTTTACCTTAATAAATAGTTGTTAATAATGTCAAAATAATTTAATATTTGTAAATGTTAAAAGTCATAATAATTAAAGCTATTTGTAGGCTACAATCACCCCCAAACTTCATATGTTCATGCTATTTTTATTTATATGCCCATAAGTAATCCAGTTTTAAAAATTATTTTCAGTAATTTATTTCTTATAATCAATATGTGGTTTAAGCTTGAGAGTTAGGGAGTTCTTTTATATGCCTACTAAAATCCTACTTTTTAATTTTTGATTTAGATTTCATAATCCCGATTGTAGGAACATGATATTCTTTGTACCAGTGCAATGAAGGAGAATAGAATAAATCAAAGGAAAATTACAGAGCATGTATAAATTAATACACAAGTTTCAAATTTTTGGTGACATGGAGCACTCTTTTTAGGATTAGCAATTATACCATTGATAAACTCAAGATATTGAGAACATTTCTGTAATAGTGTAATCCTTCACATATCACTCACTTCACTTACACCATCCTGTCTTTATCACATCCTAGAAATAAGCACGCTAGGCTTTCTTTCTGGTTTTTCAATCTCTAAAGAGTATTCTGATATAAAAGCAGATGGCTTAGGGCTGTATGGCCAAAGCCAGACTCTCAATAGACACACCTAGAGAATCACAGTTTCTCAGAACTAACCCCATAGCTACTAAATCAGGAACTCCAAATTGAGAAAAGGTATTACTGAAAAGTATCCTCACTGATTTTTATAGTTTTCTCATATATAGTTGAGGATCACTGCCTGAGAAAGAAATAATAGTGGCCTCTATCTCCAAAGCTCAAACACGTAGAGAAATGAAGGAAAATAATCAGCCCATTACCTGACCAATCAATCAATATTATTTATTACAAGAATTTTGTTTATAAAGTAATGTGTCTGAATGCAGTGTCAGTTACCTAAAAAAAAGATAGCATAACCCTAGGTCCCAAATGCCATAATCTATATGGAGAGAGAAAGATGATATTTAAGTAGTAAGCAATATCGGAGACAAGTAAAGTTAAAAGTCACACACACACACATACATACACACAAATGAATACAAGTTAAATAAAGGAACTCTGAATAAGATCAGTGGAGTATTATCAATGCCAATTCTCAGTGTGATATCTCTCTATTATTTATTTTAATTGTAGGCGAATCTACAATTATCTCAATAAAAACTTTAATTCATAATTAGTTAAAAACTGGTTTGGACACATATCAGAGCTTGGAGGAGAATAAGATCATCTACAAATAATGTGTTTACAGAAGTCATTAGTTAGGTCATGGAATTTTAGCTAGATTTAAAAATGAGCACTGTTAAAGAGAGAGGAGGAAGTAAAACATTCAAATCAGAAAACTTGGGAAAAGCAGTCAGTGAGAAAATGAGGTCAGTTTTCAGTTGAGAGAAGTCAAATTTGGTGGGAGCTTGGTTTCAGATAAGACAATCCTGAATTCTAAGACTATCCTCATAGTCAAAGTCAGAAGTCACAAGTCAGACTTAGAAGGATTTTATTCTGTATGCAATGTGGAGCCAATCGTACTTAGCTGAAACTCTTGGGTTCTGACTTTACTTTTGATAAGAGAGTACAAATCAGAAATACTTGAAATTTCTTGATTCTTCCTGGAGTCCTTCTGTCTTCTAACCACGTATAAATTATTGCATAATATTGTCCATACCCACACCAAAACTTCTAATCCCATTTTACCAATCCAGATTATACCTGCAATCACGTAAATTTATTTAATCATATAACAAACAACAACCTATAAGTGATCATACTTTGAAGAATAAATGATAGACAAAATAAATATGGAACTAGAACAGCTAGGAGATTGAATACACTGTCTTTCTCCATTTTCGAAATGAGCAAAGTATTGAAAACTCTTTCCAAATTATGCATATATTCCATATGGAATGATGTTAGAGATAACATTATACAAGCATTAGATATAAGCATTAATCTTGCAGAGAAGTACTATTACAGCTCTGTCAGGTGGAAAGAATAACAAGTGATAATACTTTGTATAGGATATTCTCAATGGAGGTAAAACTAAAATAAGACAAATGCCTGTCACATAATGAAATAATAAAAATAATACCTGTGCTTAAAATCTGCACATTCCTGGGACCTTTAAAATTTAGCAACACAAAAGATGATAAATTTCTAATTTTACCCTACAAGATATTTAAAAACAGGATATAACTTCAGTGTTCATAATTAGAGAAACTTAGATATAAATATTTACATTCCAGCTCTTTTTTAAACTTCAAATTAAATTTGAATGCAATACAAGTTAGATGTAAAACTTCCAGACCATGAGGGAAAAATAACACAGTTAAGAATTATAATGTTCTGGGGGACCTTCAAGATGGCGAAGGAGTAATACATGGAGATCACCTTCCTCCCCACAAATACATCAAAAATACACCTACATGTGGAACAACTCTGACAGAACACCTACTGAACGCTGGCAGAAGACCTCAGACTTCCCAAAAGGCAAGAAAATACCAACGTACCTAGGTAGGGCAAAAGGAAAAAGAAAAAAATAGAGACAAAAGAATAGGAACGGGACCTGCACCTCTGCGAGGGAGCTGTGAAGGCGGAAAAGTTTCCACACACCAGGAAGCCCCTCCACTGGTGGAGATGGTGGGGGTGGGGGGCAGGTAGGGGGGAAGCTTCGGAGCCACGGAGGAGAGCACAGCAATGGGAGCAG
Source organism: Aethalodelphis obliquidens (assembly GCF_003676395.1). NCBI lineage: Eukaryota > Metazoa > Chordata > Mammalia > Artiodactyla > Delphinidae > Aethalodelphis > Aethalodelphis obliquidens. Next base: position 62,429,325 of record NW_020837947.1, on the reverse strand, counting down.
AGAGCAAAGCGGAGAGATTCCTGCACAGAGGATCGGTGTCAGCCAGCACTCACCAGCCCGAGAGGTTTCTCTGCTCACCTGCTGTGGTGGGTGGGGGCTGGGAGCTGACGCTCAGGCTTCAGAGGTCAGATCGCTGGAAGAGGACTGGGGTTGCCTGTGTGAACACAGCCTGAAGGGGGCCAGTGTGCCACAGCTAGCCGGGAGGGAAGAAAAACTCTAGACCTGCCTAACAGTAAAGAGAACATTGTTTCAGGGTGTGCGAGGAGAGGGGACTCCTTCCCTATCTGCCCACAGAGAAATACACAGCAGATGAAGGAGCAAGGTAAAAACCCACCAGACCAAACAAATGAAGAGGAAATAGGCAGTCTACCTGAAAAAGAATTAAGAGTAATGATAGTAAAGATGATCCAAAATCTTGGAAATGGAATGGAGAAAATACAAGAATCATTTAACAAGGACCTAGAAGAACTAAAGAGCAAACAATGATGAATAATACAAACAAACAATGATAAATAATAAATGAAGTTAAAATTCTCTGGAAGGAATCAATAGTAGAATAACTGAGGCAGAAGAACAGATAAGTGACCTGGAAGATAAAAAAGTGGAAATAACTACTGCAGAGCAGAATAAAGAAAAAAGAATGAAAAGAATTGAGGACAGTCTCAGAGACCTCTGGGACAACATTAAACCCACCAACATTTGAATTATAGGGGTCCCAGGGTCTGAGAAAATATTTGAAGAGATTATACTTGAGAACTTCCTTAACATGGGAAAGGAAATAGTCAATCAAGCCCAGGAAGTGCAGAGAGTCCCATACAGGATAAATCCAAGGAGAAACACAACAAGACACACATTAATCAAACTATCAATAATTAAATTCAAAGAAAAATATTAAAAGCAGCAAGGGAAAAACAACAAATAACATACAAGGGAAACCCCATAAGCTTAACAGCTGATCTTTCAGCAGAAACTCTGCAAGCCAGAAGGGAGTGGAAGGACATATTTAAAGTGATGAAAGCGCAAATACTACAACCAAGATTACTCTATCCAGCAAGGATCTCATTCAGATTTGACAGAGAAATTAAAACCTTTACAGACAAGCAAAAGTTAAGAAAATTCAGGACCACCAAACCAGCTTTACAACAAATGCTAAAGGAACTTCTCTAGGCAGGAAACACAAGAGAAGGAAAAGACCTACAAAAACAAACCCCAAACAATTAAGAAAATGGTAATAGGAACATACATATCGATAATTACCTTATTTAGGTGGATTAAATGTTCCAACCAAAAGATACAGACTGGCTGAATGGATACAAAAAAAAGACCGATATATATGCTGTCTACAAGAGACCCACTTCAGATCTAGGGACAAACACAGACTGAAAGTGAAGGGGGCTGGAAAAAGATATTCCATGCAAATGGAAATAAAAAGAAAGCTAGAATAGCAATTCTCATATCAGACAAAATAGACTTTAATATAAAGACTGTTACAAGAGACAAAGAAGGACACTACATAATGATCAAGGGATAAATCCAAGAAGAAGATATAACAATTGTAAATATTTATGCACCCAACATAGGAGCACCTCAATACATGAGGCAAATGCTAACAGCCATAAAATGGGAAATCTACAGTAACACAATCATAGTAGGGGACTTTAACACCTCACTTTCACCAATGGACAGATCATCCAAAATGAAAATATATAAGGAAACAACAAGTTTTAAATGACTGATTAGACAAGATGGACTTAATTGATATTTATAGGACATTCCATCCAAAAACAACAGAATACACTTTCGCCTCAAGTGCTCACAGAACACTCCCCAGGATAGATGATATCTTGGGTCACAAATCATGCCTTGGTAAATTTATGAAAACTGAAATTGTATCAAGTATCTTAACTGACCAACGCTATAAGATGAGGTATCAATTACAGGAAAAAAAATCTGTAAAAAATACAAACACAAAGGGCTTCCCTAGTGGCCAGTGGTTGAGAGTCCACCTGCCAATGCAGAGGAGATGGGATCGTGCCCCAGTCCAGGGAGGTCCCACATGCCGCGGAGCGGCTGGGCCCATGAGCCATGGCCGCTGAGCCTGTGTTCCGCAACGGGAGAGGCCACATCAGTGAGAGGCCCGTGTACCGCAAACAAACAAACAAACAAACAAACACATGGAGGCTAAACAATACACTACCAAATAACCAAGAGATCACTGAAGAAATCAAAGAGGAAATAAAAAAATACCTAGGAACAAATGACAATGAAAATATAACACACAAAACCTATGGGACACAGCAAAAGCAGTTCTAAGAGGGAAGTTTATAGCAATACAATCCTACCTCAAGAAACAAGAAACATCTCAAATAAACAACCTAACCTTATACCTTAAGCAATTAGAGAAAGAAAAACAAACCCCCCCCCCCAAAGTTAGCAGAAGGAAAGAAATCATAAAGATCAGGCCAGAAATAAATGAAAAAGAAATGAAGGAAACAATAGCAAAGATCAATAAAACTAAAAGCTGGTCCTTTGAGAAGATAAACAAAATTGATAAACCATTACCAGACTCATCAAGGAAAAAAGGAGAAGACTCAGATCAACAGAAGTAGAAATGAAAAAGAAGCAGTAACAACTGACACTGCAGAAATACAAAGGATTATAAGAGACTACTACAAACAACTATATGCCAATAAAATGGACACCAGGAAGAAATGGACAAATTCTTAGAAAAGTACAACCATGCAAGACTGAATCAGAAAGAAATAGAAAATATAAACAGACCAATCACAAGCACTGAAATTGAAACTGTGATTAAAAACCTTCCAACAAACAAAAGCCCAGGACCAGATGGCTTCACAGGTGCATTCTATCAAATATTTACAGAAGAGCTAACACCAATCCTTCTCAAACTCTTCCAAAATATAGTAGAGGGAGGAACACTCCCAAACTCATTCTATGAGGCCACCATCACCCTGATACCTAGAGAAAGATGCCACAAAAAAAGAAAACTATAGGCCAATATCACTGATGAATATAGATGCAAAAATCTTCAACAAAATACTAGCAAACAGAATCCAACAGCACATTAAAATGATGATACACCATGATCAAGTGGGGTTTATCCCAGGAATGCAAGGATTCTTCAATATACACAAATCAATCAATGTGATACACCATATTAACAAACTGAAGGATAAAATCATATGATAATCTCAATAGATGCAGAAAAAGCTTTCAACAAGATTCAACGCCCATTTATGACAAAGACCCTCCAGAAAGTAGGAATAGAGGGAGCTAACCTCAACATAATAAAGGCCATATATGACAAACCCACAGCCAACATCGTTCTCGATGGTGAAAAACTGAAACCATTTTCTCTAAGATCAGGAACAAGACAAGGTTGCCCACTTTCACCGCTATTATTTAACATAATTTTGGAAGTTTTAGCCACAGCAGAGAAAAAGAGGAAATAAAGGAATCCAAATCAGAAAAGAAGTAAAGTTGTCACTGTTTGCAGATGACATGATACTATACATAGAGTATCCTAAAGATGCTACCAGAAAACTACTAGAGCTAATCAATGAATGTGGTAAAGTAGCAGGATTCAAAATTAATGCACAGAAATCACTTGCATTCCTATTCACTAATGATGAAAAATCTGAAAGACAAATTGAGGAAACACTCCCATTTACCACTGCAACAAAAAGAATAAAATACCTAGGAATAAACCTACCTAAGAAGACAAAAGACCTGTATGCAGAAAACTATACAGACACTCATGAAAGAAATTAAAGATGATACAAACAGATGGAGACATATACCATGTTCTTGGATTGGGAGAATCAACACTGTGAAAATTATTATACTACCCAATGCAATATACAGATTCAATGCAATCCCTATCAAACTACCAATGGCATTTTTCACATAAGCAGAACGAAAAATTTCACAATTCGTATGGAAACACAAAAGACCTTGAATAGCCAAAGCAATCTTGAGAAAGAAAAACAGAGCTGGAAGAATCAGGCTCCCTGACTTCAGACTATATTACAAAGGTACAGTAATCAACACAGTATGGTTCAAGCACAAAAACAGAAATATAGATGAATGGAACAGGATAGAAAGCCCAGAGATGAACCCACGCACATATGGTCACCTTATCCTTGATAAAGGAGGCAAGAATATACAATGGAGAAAAGACAGCCTCTTCAATAAGTGGTGCTTGATAAACTGCACAGCTACATGTAAAAAAATGAAATTAGAACACTCCCTAACATCATAACAAAAATAAACTCAAAATGGATTAAAGACCTAAATGTAAGGCCAGACACTATTGAACTCTTAGAGGAAAACATGGGAAGAACACTCTTTGACATAAATCACAGTAAGATCCTTTTTTTCCCACCTCCTAGAGTAATGGAAATAAAAAAAATAAACAAATGGGACTCAATTAAACTTAAAAACTTTTGCACAGCAAAGGAAATCATAAACAAGATGAAAAAACAACCCTCAGAATGGGAGAAAATATTTGCAAATGAAGCAACTGACAAAGGGTCAATTTCCAAAATATACAAGCAGCTCATGCAGCTCAATATCAAAAAAAGAAACAACCCAATCCAACAATGGGCAGAAGTTCTAAACAGACATTTCTCCAAAGAAGATACACAGATTGCCAACAAACACATGAAAGGATGCTCAACATCACTAATCATTAGAGAAATACAAATCAAGACTACAATGAGGTATCACCTCACACCAGTCAGAATGGCCATCATCAAAAAATCTACAAATGGTAAATGCTGGAGAGGGTGTGGAGAAAAGGGAACCCTCTTGCACTGTTGGTGGGAATGTAAATTGATATAGCCACTATGGAGAACAGTATGGAGGTTCCTTAGAAGACTAAAAATAGAACTACTGTATGACCCAGCAATCTCACTACCAAGCATATACCCTGAGAAAACCATAATTCAAAAAGAGACATGTACCACAATGTTTATTGCAGCTCTGTTTACAATAGCCAGGACATGGAAGCAACCTGAGTGTCCACTGACAGATGAATGGATAAAGAAGATGTGGTACATATATACAATGGAATATTACTCAGCCATAAAAGGAAACGAAATTGAGTTATTAGTAGTGAGGTGGATGGACCTACACAGTCTGTCATATAGAGTGAAGTAAGTCAGAAAGAGAAAAACATATACCGTATGCTAACACATATATATATATATGGAATTTAAATTAAAAAATGGTTCTGATGACCCTAGGGCCAGGACAGGAATAATGATGCAGATGTAGAGAATGGAGTTGAGGACATGGGGAAGGGGAAGGGTGAGCTGGGATGAAGTGAAAGAGTAGCACTGACATATGTACACTACCAAATGTGAAATAGATAGCTACTGGGAAGCAGCTGCATCGCACAGGGAGATCAGCTTGGTGCTTTGTGACCACCTAGAGGGCTGGGATAGGGAGCATGGGAGGGAGGCGCAAGAGGAAGGGGACATGGGGATATATGTATACATATAGCTGATTCACTTTGTTATACAGCAGAAACTAACACAACATTGTAAAGCAATTATAGTCCAATAAAGATGTTAAAAAATATTAAAATAAAAGTAAAAAAGTGAGCCTTCAAAGGAAAAAAATATATAATAAGATACCCATTTTTATCTATCAGTTGGACAACAACTAAAAATTTTCATGATGCCAAAATAAATAAATAAAGCCTAAATTGAATGTATAAAGCAATAATTAAGAGAAGGTTAATTCCAAATATTTCAGTTAGACAATAAATATAAATCGTTTACATTTAAATATAAACTTCTCCATTAGAGGGCAATTTACACTACTTGGCAAAAAATTACTTACCCATAATTATGCATTGAATGCTTCAGTGTCAGGCAATTTGAATCCCAGGATTAAAAAAAAAAAAAAAAAAAAGCACATGTCCCTGACATCATGAATTTGAGAGCCTAGCACAAGGTTATCCAAATATGCCTGTTTTTAAAAATCATGAAGCATTTGCTAAAAATACAGATTTTCATGAATATTATATAGAGTCTAAATTCTAAGGTGTAGTAATTTTTATTAGGGTTAGAAATCTTTATTTTTAACAAATATACCAGGTGTTATTAAGGATTAAGCAAGTTTGGAAAATACTTGTCTATTGACTTTAGTTATTGACTACTAGCCTAAAATATACATGTAAGTTCTCCTGATATTCTATGAACAATAATTTAAATTGCCTGGTCATGGGGTCAATGACCTAGGTTGTAAGTCCTGTTTTCTCATCATTTTGATCACATTGACCAATGACTGAGCTGATAAATCCATCCTCACAGTTCTTCACTATGATGCTTCTCAGAGCTCTTCACTGGAGAAAAGTAAACTTTTGCATTTTTTCTCCTTTTTTACTCTGGTTGTTTGGTGCAGAAATAAACACTTCCTAGAAGAATCCCAGTTTAAAGAACTAGAATTTGGAAGAAGGAAATTTTCCCAATTTATTGCTTTTTACTGCTGTGATAATTTACTTCTGATAGTTTATTTTTATAAGTTCTTTACTATTGGCCACTTATTACAATATGCTTCTCACTGGTTCAGCTGCATCAGAAAGAGTGGGTAAAATAAAAATTATGATAATTAAGGTGATCCCAGAGCCTCAGAACCCAAAATTCTGACCTAGTAAGCATGGTTTGGGAAATAGTCAAATATAGTACACTACCACCCTCCAGTTGATTCTAATGCACAGTCATGTTTTGGAAACACTTCTAGGAGGCCAGCAATTTTTCTGGATGGTTACACTTCCTCTTTAGCTGACAAAAAGTACAGTCATATTGTATAAGGAAAAACATAACTTTAGAAAATGACTATGCTGGTATAGATGCAGGTATTTTATATTTACACTTCTCAGGTTGGTAATTTTCATATGTGTCATATATATAACTATATAGATATGTAAATACACACACATGCATTACCTGGACAAATAATGGCTATAATACAAATTGAGGGGTGAGACCCATCCTCTCCTCTGATTCATTTTCTTTACTGTGGTTATAGAACTCTGGTAGATAGATTTATTTCACTGGGCAGGAAAAAGGAGTATTTATATCTGAAGGAAACAAATATACCAAGAAAAAAATTGTATCCAATACTCATATTTGATAATTCTCCCTGTAGAATGACAAGATCACCCCACAATTTTACCACACGAAAAATTACAATTTAAAAGTTCTCTGACACATGTATCCATACACAGATCTTATCATTAAATTTCGGTGCTTTACTCTCAAATATTAACAGAATAGACATTGGATTATCTAGTCTGAAAGACAGTATAAATAAATCAAATCAAACAAACAACAACAAATAAAAACACCTAGTAGGAAATGGAAATAATAGAGAAGAAAGAATCAACACACAATTCACAAAGTGATAAGATATTACATTCATGAAATAAAAACAAGTTATTACAGAGGAAAGGTATATAATCAGAAAATAGCAGAAAGCTCTCCTAAAAGTTAAAAATACAAAAGTAGAAATTGAAAATTCAACACAATGTTTAAAAGAAGTCAAGACAATTTTCTAGGAAAGAGAACAAAAAGAGAATGTCATAGGAAATGTGATAAGTAAAAGTCAATGAATTTAAGTATCTAATTAGGAGTTCTGATAAATTAACATGAGCTCCAGAAATAAACACATTATCAGAGAATTATAGAAAATCATTCGATGGAGAAACCTGCGTTTTCCAGATTAAAATCTGTATCTATCTATCTATCTATCTATGGCCTACCACAAAAAGTGAGGGGAAGAGTGGAAAAGGACCATGCTATCAAATATCTTACTGATACTTCATTTCATAACCAAGGTTAAAAGAGAAGACATCTTGTGTGTGTACGCGTGTGTGTGTATGTGTAAGTGTATGTGTGATAGACAGATGGAAGGGAGAGAAACAAAGAGAGAGAGACACTAAATGGGGTAAAAAAAACAAATGGAATATCAGGAGACCCATCTAACAGAGTGAACAAAGAGAAAAGAGAAAATCAAAGAGAGGAAATCTTCAATGAAATAGTTCCAGAACATTTCCTAGGACTGAAGAGCATGATTTTACATATTATAGAAGCCGAACTAAAATGCCCAGCAAAAACAGATTTTTAAAAGATCTATACTAAGGTGCATTTTTATGATTTTTCAAAACATAGAAAGAAAACGATCCTTAAACCTTTCCAAGAAGCAGCGCAAGGGAGGAAGGGAACCTATGAAGAAAATACATAAGCTACGTGAAAGATGAATTCTCACTCTATCCATTTGCTTTTGAATAGCTTATCACACTGTACTTTTTCACTGATTCTAATTACAATATATCCTATTTCACATAAAGAGTACAATAAAGAGGCAAGGTCAGGGTGAGGGAGGGTAGGCTATGTGGATGAGGAACTATAGACTTTTTTGTTTCACCTTTGCTTTTCTCTAAGAAACTCTGAATAATGTTTTTTCTTTAATAAAATGAACTGATCATTTTAAGATTCAGTTCTCAGTTTGGCTTTGAAGTTTCGTTTTCGACTTTAATTACCTTTGATGGTAGGGTAAGAATCTTTTGCACAGAAGAGTTTATATACTTAGGTTAATATAGCATAAATTAAGAAGAAAAAGAAGAAAAAACTTTTGCTTGAAGCAGCATTTTAAATTGTAAGGACACATCACATTGACACACACTCAATAATAACACTGAGCAGCTTTTAACTAAGCTGGTAAGTGCTCTTCTTCCCCACCCCCACCTTGGAGACAGCTGCCCCTTCCAGCTCAGGTACTGTGTTTTGGTGATAGACTGATGTCTTTATTTAGGGAGTTATAAAGAATTGCTTCTAGTCATCAGCAGTTTCAAAAACTAGCCATTGAAGGCGGGATAAAGCCTATTCAGAAGATGGATGACAGCTTTTCATTTGAGAATCATACAGAAGGATATTTCCTTCTATAAAAATAGATTCTTCAGTGTAGCTTGAGACTTACATTTTGCAAGGAATTGCCGCTGTAAAAGACGACACTGGAAATTGAAGACTGAAAGACAGAGACATTCTTTCTTTTCATGTAAAAAGCAACACACATGACAAACTTGTCTCAAATCAAATTATACTTTTTACCATGCAAAAGAGGTCTCTGAAACCTATGCTTACCATTACCATATTTTTCTAGAGCATCAAATTTTAGGAATAAATGGCTAAATTATCTTATTTAAATAAGCATTTTGGACTCTAGGACCTAATTCTGTCTAATGACAATGATTAGAAAAAATAGTTTATAACTAGGTAAAAGGAAAGAGAAGTGTGTCATAAGTGTGAATGCACAGAGTATTGCTTTATGTTATCTTCTATTATTTAATAAAATGACAAAAATTCTCAATTAGTAAAACAGGAAATACATAAATGCTACCAAACCTGATTAATTTTCAATGATGGTATTTTTGTGATTAATTATTTAGCAATTGGCACCAGTTGGCACCCCCTGATAATATTTCTATACAGGTTCTGGTCAGCAATTTTTTTTAAAGTTTCTCTGTGTTGTCCATTTCTGAATCTCCTCTGTGTTAAATCCTACATAAATCTAAGCTAATTCAAGTCCAGCATTTGATTTGAATACAAGACACCACTGTTCCCTTCCCCAAGTTTTAAACAGTACTTTGGGATTCCCACTCTTATGTTCTACAGTCCAAAAGCTGGAGGTATTACTCTTTTTTTTTTCTTTTTACCTATCACATCTACCAATAATAAAATGTTTTATTTTCTGCTATAGGCAGTTGTTATAAGTCCCTATCTTTTAATGTAAAGAGAGTGGTTTCTAACTCTTAAATATTTTAGAATGTTTTAATTCTAAGATTACACCCCCTCTGTAGTGGCTACAAACTTTGTCCACCAAACTAAATTGGCAAGAATGTGATATTACATTTCAAAAACGCAATTCAGTGTCCTATTTCAAGGCTTCATTCCATCAGGTGTCTGGAACCTAGTTCTGTCCATCCAGAATACCCCCAGCACTCACACTCTCACCTACTTGCATTGAGCTGCATCTATATCCAGATAGCCTTTGCTACCCCAAGTGAATGATCAGGCCACCCAAGATGGCTGTTCTCTTGCTCTCTGTACATCCCTGCTGGTCTGGCGCCTGCTTCATTTACATCCTACTCAGGTGACTGACCTTCCCACATACTTGTCCCTGGCCCCAGCTAGTGACTGCTCTAATCTTTCGATCAAAATATCTTTAGATCAGAATATCGCTTATCAAAGTGGTAATGAGGGGCATGCCCCTCTGCTAGTTTCCCTGGTAACCTATAAGCCAACCTTACGTCAATTCCCCCTATAATGGGTAGCATTCACCCTCCCCCGGCAGCAAAGACTGATACCATGTCCTGCCAGCCATCTGCCACATGGTGCAGTGTTGCTTCAGGACCTTGCTTCAGACATGTAAGATCCCCCAATCCATTAAACCATTGATGTCTCTGTCGCTAACTCTGGGCTCTTCCTTCTCTCTCAATGCTGGGCAAGTACAAGGCTTGCAGGCCTGCAGGGTGCAACCCAACACACCAAGGCATTGGGTAGAATGCCTTTTCCTTGAACTGCGTCATCTCTACATGCTGGCATTCATAAAACATCCTTGTCCCTACCTCATCTTCAGGGTTGCTGATGTGTTTGTTCCTTGTTCCTGAATGCAAGCCTTTTCTAAGTCCAGTTTTCTTTCAACCACTTCTGCACCACACTGAAGGTTGCCTGGAAATCTTTCAGGCTGCTTGAGGCTCTTTACCATCTTTATAAAACCATACTCCAGCACACACGGAATCAGGGCTGCAGATAAAACTGAGGCTGTCTAGCCCATTGTCATTTCATGACATGGGGGAATTGAATTTTTGCTGTGCCTTCAGGTTTTTGCTATAAGTAAGGTACAGGGACTCTCTACTATTTGATAGAACTTTAAAACTTTAAAACTTTCTGGGATTACTTAGCCAGGAAGACTTTAAAACTATTTTAATACTATACCTAGACCTTGAATTTTGAACATCAAAAATGACGGGCTTAATTTATTTAACTGCGTTTAGCTCTAAGAACATCTTCTTAAGAAGACAGAAGACTTACAGTTTACCTAAGGGAACAGAGGGAAGGTCACAGGTTTAAATAAATATAGATGGGGGAAAATTCACATAAATAAATTTATTGAGATACTATTCCACCACATACTAAGGTTTAGTTGATCACCATATTTGTAATGTGTGTGTGTGTGTGTGTGTGTTTAAACAGGCCCCTTCTTTTTTAATTGGATGAAATTCATTAGCTAGATACGGAACATAGTATCACACAGAATTAAGTTAATTTCAAATGGTGGTTCAGTACTTTGATTGATAGGTAACCTGGTAAACATTAAAAAAAATACTTTACTTTCCACATCTGCAAAACAGGAGTAATAACACCTAAATATTGAATGTCAGGAAGATTAGATGTTAGACTACATATAGAAAATTTTGGCAACATTGGTAAATGGCAGCTATGTAGGCTAGCAAAGCACTTGCGTACATTTGTAGGAGGCTTTAGCAGAGAGGTGTTAATAGATTGAAACTGCCTGTTACACAGGATATTTTAGAACAGGTTATTATGAAGATTACTTTTAGAAGCAAATTATTCTATATCTAAATACTGAGTGTCCTTAATTCTCTTATTCTGCTTTATTGTTCTTTATAGCACTTATCACTGTGTTTACATATTTTTTCAGTTGACAGTTGTCTCTCTCACCTATCATAATGGAATCCATATGAGCATGGAACTTTCTTATGCCCCTACTACGTCTCCAGCTCCAGGTACAGAGTACACAATTAATATTTATGTATTTGTTGAGAAAAAAAGTAAATAAGTAAATGAACTAGTTTTATATTGGTTAAATTTAGACACTCAAAATATACAAAACTTAAGAAATATTTGTATATGTTTGTTAATTAAGTTTTCATGATGGTGAACATGTAACATTTAAACTAAAAGAAAACAGTCTAAGCTTGTCTTTTAACATTCACCTGCTGCCACTAAGTAGCTTTCCTAGAGGCCAACTGGAAGTAGCTCTAAACAAAATGACGTAGTGCTAAGGAGAGAGCAAAAGTAGCATTTTGCAAAAGTAGCATCCTGGTAGCATTTACACTAGAAATTCTTTACCTGAGTAACCTCCTCCCACCACATCAACACAGCAAACTTTATAAAAGGAATTTTGAAGGGGAGACATAGTTTCATACTTAGAACACATCTGTTCTCACTAGATTAGAATTTCTACAGTTTGCTTTAGCCTATACATGTTTAGGCATTACCAAATAAGAAACGAAGAGTAGTAACAGTGACTTGATAAATCTGAACATTTTTTACTGCTGAATTTTGAGCAGTCACAGAGGAAGGGTAAGCTGTAGTGATCCAAACGTTAGGACTTGTAATAAGAAGGATTGATGACAGCATGGAACTTGGGCTGCATGTGCCACAGATGTAGATCATCCCAAAAGACAGAAAGAAGGTATCAAGAGAAGAGAATATGAGCCAGAAATAGGACAATTAAGTGCGATCTTGGGAAAGATGGACACTGCAGATCCAATTCAACAAAGATAGAAAGGAGGCATCCAGGGACAAAACAGAATGCCACAGGCACATGGCCAGAAGAGTGCAGGGGTGTTTAAAGAATTGAGCAGGGGTATGTTACCAAATGTTTAACCATTGGCTCTTTGAAGAAAAAACAAACAAATATTTGTTGCATTTGCCGATTTCCATGGTACAAATACCTCCACTGTGGCCTATGTCAAGCTAAAAATGTTTAAGAACTAGACTGTAAAATTCTTGAAAATGTGTCCCTTGGCTTAACCCACCAATTGTGGAGAGTAATCATATCTAGGTGAACATGTGGTGTGAGGGTCCTACTAGAAATATGAGTGAGAACATATGAAATTTCAGGCTAATGAATTCAGACTAACGAATTTGCTTTTTTTTCTGTAGGGGTGCGATGTATTCAATCCAGACTATTCACAGGCTTTATACTGTTAGAATGAGGTTAATAATTATAAACTAAAAGCTAAAATAGAGCCATATATTTCAGATTGCCAGAGTAAGTACACACTGAATGTATAAATGTATATAATGGGAAATAAGTTCCTTTCATCATTTTCCTTTTCCTTTTCCCTCTAGTGATATCTTTTTGAAATAAAATCTTGTATTAAAATAGATATTTTACTCCATTCTCTCTTATTCCTTTAACACTCTGTTAAACTTACTTTTCTAAGAGGCTGCACTTGCCTTGGCAGAATGCAACTTCCCCATAAAAGAGAATGGAAAAAACAAAAACGCTGTTGCTTTGTTTGGCTCTGTATCTATTAATAAACATACTTTTATGTAATAGTTCTGGTTAGTTTTGTTATGCTTCCCAGAACATAGTCCTGTAACCATCCCTGAACTTATATTAGACTGTCTGTGGTAGAGGTGAGGAGGGAAAAAGAAAAATCAGAGGGAACTATGGAAAGGAAGGAAGAGGCAAGCAGAGAGGTGTCTCCCCAGAGAGTTATTCACAGTTTCACTAAGGAAGCCCATTTCTTAACCTCCAAGATATGAAAATCCCCAGAGATAAATGTTAGCTCTTTGATATTTATATATATTTATGTCTTGTTTCACATAAATTAATGTGAACTCTTTGGACTCTGAAAGCTAAAGTAAATTTTTCTACCTTCTAGGAATTTTCCTGGAATCTATGTGCTGTGACATATGACAGGCCTGAAATCTATCTTATTAGTATCTCTAATGATCTTACTCAGAGTTTAAGCAATTTTCATTAAAATGCGCAACTCATCAAGTCATGGTAAGTAATTTAAAAACTCCTTCACTTTTTTTCTCCATGAAAGACACGTAGAGCATAATTGGATGCTATTGTGGTAGATAGCACTTGGTATGATTATTCCTGACACTTTGCTTATCTTACTGACACACAGTGCAATCTTCAGATAAATAAAATAACAACTCACTTCCCTTTACAACAAAGAATATAGTCAGAGATAACAATGATTGGGGAATTTTGAATCTCTGCTAAATTCATATGTTAATGAACAGCTGTGATATTTCCCAGACACAAACTAAAGGGAAGACAATTCCCAGGTTTCCATACAATCTAAAAACTTTTACAAAGACTCAAACTAAGAGATGAAAGTGAAAATATCAGTAGTTTTCACATTATGTCCATTTACCTTTATGGTTCTGAGTTGTCACTCTGCTTGGTTAAGAAGGTCTAAATGTTGTATCAGTGCTTTTATTTATTTATTTTACACTCTTCTACCTTTATAAAAAAGTAGAAGTCCCCAGATACACAACACATCTCAGGTTGCTGTAATGGTTTACTTTTGCTCCATGGAAACATTAATGGCAAAAACGAGGGTACATCAGGAAATAGTATTTAAATTAGCAACAATTACGTCAGTGTATTTATAAATTAATTATGCCATTTGTTCATGCTTTTCCTAAATGCAGCAATGAGGTCTATGCACCAGCTAAAGTAATTAGTAAACAGATAAAATGATGACTAAGAGTCCTCCAAGAGCTCTCAGTCAGACACCTACTTTCAAAAACATTTTCCCTGCCACCACAGATTTTAAAACTTAGTTGGGGAGGCAAGACATATGTACATGAAATGTAAAATAACCACAAAATTTTGAAATTAGATACATTCTTATATTTCTTCTGTGACTATGTCCTCTTGGAAATAACAGTGAGGATTTATGATTTTCCACCTTTTAGTATAAATTAACATAAAAAACTGATTCAGAAACAAATATTACTTCCTTTATATTAGGCTAGGGTATATGCCACTTGATTTACTTTACTTCTAGTTGGTCTAACTGCTAATATGGTTTGTAAAGATTCATTCACTCTGACAGTCACACTGATAGAATATTTTCAATGAAGAGCAATTCAAATACTTCTCATTGTTCAGTTGGCTGTGCCATGAATATATAAATGCATCCAAATGATATTACGCTAATGAGATCTACCAAATGGCAGGTGCCATGAGAAATAGAACTCTTTTTTCAAGAACTATATATATATATATATATATATATATATATATATATATATATATATGCTAGTATTTGCTTTGAAAATAAATGAAGATATTTCAAAAAGAGATGTGAGTTTATATTCACTGTAGTCTGTATCTGTACCCAAATTCTGGAGACCTGGAACATTTCTCAACAAACCACACCTACAATCTAGTCAAGGTATAACTTTATCATTTAACTTAGAAATCAGGCTATATGTATCTTTATTTTATTTTTTAGTCAGAATCAGTGTTAAAGACTCCACAGTGTAACTACATAGAAGGCAGGGATACAATCTAACAGGTTTGGGGGACATACTACCATACTACCATCTACAGAGCCAAATACACTAATAGTCTTAGTGAATATTTACACAGGCTTAATTTCATGGTAGAACTTCTTTAACCATTTCTCCTCAAACACTTCTGTTAAATCTTACTGCATCAGTTGGTTTTCCTCTCCTTTATTTTTAGCTTCTCTATGTCTACTAATTAATTCCCCAAGGCTACAAACATGCCCAAGACTCTTCTATATTAAAGAATTCTTCCTTGATCCTGGTCCCCTCTGACCACCCCCCGACACACACACATTACCTCCACATTCCCCTTTCTGCATCTAATATTTGACCCCCTCTGAACGTTACTTCACAGAGTCAGAACTGGGAAAATTCTTAGTGGACTTCTAATTGCCCAATTCGATATACGACTTCTAATTCTTTAATTTGACCTTTGTAGCATTTGAATATGTAGATAATTTCTTGAAATCAGCATATATTAGTCTTTAATTATCTTCTTACCTTAAAATCTTCCTTCCTCTCTTCATTAATCCTATTTATTTGCCTGTATCTTAATCTGGCATCCCCCAGATGTAGTCCTTTGTCTTCTTGGCAGTATCCTCCACACAAGTGACTTCAACCATCACTCAGATGAGGGGATCTAAATTTAAAGTGTATATAAAAACACAGAAAGAAGTTTTCAAAATGTGATCTTGTGTTCCTGTCCCACAAATGTAGGTCAGTAGATCTGGATTGGGGCCATGGTCTCTGTAAATGGGGAAAAAAGTCTTTGCGATACTCATATATGTTTCTGTTTGAGAAGCCATGATGATTATAGTTTTAGGTCTCTAAGCTCCAAACCCATACATAGATCTAACTGCCTACTGGGCATATTCACTGTAAGGACCCACAGATAGATCCAACTTGTCTTAGTCTAAAGCAAAAATCATCGTCTCCTCTGATGCAAAGCTACTGAATCTTCTATACTCCTTAACTCTGTCACTGGCATTACCATCCATATAATAACCCAAGTCAGAAATCTGGAGATATCACTGATTCCTCCCTATCTCTCACTTGGTCTTGTAAACTCTATCATCTTGCCCAATCCCAGAGATAGTCCTTCCTTCCCTTCATTCCTAATGTTACCTTAGTTTACAATTTTCCTTCTGTATGAATGCCATTTCTTCTCATTTGACATGAGAAGACACACACACACAGAGACACATATATATATTTCTGAATTCTGTTCACACTCAGTTTTCTAATAATACCTGTCTTGCCTTTTTTTTTTTTTTGGCTGTGCCACACAGCTTGTGAGATCTTAGTTCCCTGACCAGGGATTGAACCCAGGCCCTTGGCAGTGAAAGCAGAGTCCTAACCACTGCACTGCCAGAGAATTCCCTGTCTTGACTTCTTGACTGTCCTTTATACATTGTACACTGCCCTCCTTTCTCTAAAATGATATTCTTATTTGTGACTCTCAGTGTCCTCTCCACATCTCTATCACTTTACCTGAAATTCTTAAAGTGTCTATTTGAATATCTTTCTTTATATTAGGCTGTAATGCTTTGATGCAGGAACTATTATTAGCTGTTTTTGATTTCTATTGATTAGCAGAATATCTGATCCACTGTAGAACCTTAAACAAATGTTTGATATGTGTGTATGTGTGCATTTAATGTTCACATGGATGTGTCTAAAGGCCTAATGTTGCTTTTATAATGCATAATTTTATACATTATTTGTAGATTTCTACATATATATGATTTCCCTCTGAGATTGATATGTTATTTTTAGTTAATGTGTAACACACTAAAGTGTAAAGATTTATAGCTTACTCAATTTCACACAGTACCTCATTAGTAAAGTCAGAAAGCTATCCATAATTCTTCTTATCAAGTGCTATTTCAAATGGAAGAATAAAGTCACAGATATCAGGAATACCAAGACATTTGCCACTGGTTTAAATGTGAGATTTGGAAGAATTTTCAACAGGCTCCAATAAGGTTGTGAGTGTCTCCATTTAAATTCTGCTTGAGGATTTAAAACCATTTAAAACCACCTGTTTGTGCATTCTATTTCTCATGTTGCACACATAAATGTGAGTTTTTGCAAGCAAAAACAGATGCACTCCTAAAATGTGTCAGCACATTTTCAAAAGCCTACTGAAAATGTGTCCTCATATGTCTCCAGACTTTGTTATAACTTACATCAGTGAGCTGTATAAATTGGTTTCTTGAATATCCATTACTGCAAATTACCAGGCCAGGAAAATACCATATAAGAGCCTGTAAAATCTCACAAAATATAATATCTTTCTTAGGAAGAAGCTAAAGAGAACAAAGTTATGCTGGCACATTTTATCCCAGGGTGATCTCAGAAGTAAAGATGGCTTATTTTTAGAAAAAGGATGCATTAAAATAATTCATAGATAGTACTGTCCCTCTTACCCTCAAATACACCAGCTGATGTTGGGTGAGGTGAAGAAAGAGCAACTCTAGTTTTATTGTATGCCTTGTTACAAGTAGACAGGACAGAAGAGTAGAAGATTGGGGTATAGAGGGATAGTTAGTTCTTTGGGGGGCAAAGTATTCATTAGAATGATTGCAAAATTTCCAATCATGATAAAAATAATGAAAAGCAAGGATAGATCAATCTGTAACATAACATTAATCTTTCCTCGGTTGGTAGTTCTTAGATAAGATCAATTAGTCTGTACTGAGCAAATTGTTAACTAGAAGGGAAAACACAGTACTCAAGTCTCACAAAGTTCACTAACAGATAACCAAGATGGGGTTAGATATGCTTCCCACTATTAA
The DNA here is from genome assembly GCF_003676395.1 of Aethalodelphis obliquidens. Taxonomy (NCBI): domain Eukaryota; kingdom Metazoa; phylum Chordata; class Mammalia; order Artiodactyla; family Delphinidae; genus Aethalodelphis; species Aethalodelphis obliquidens. Next base: position 62,411,144 of record NW_020837947.1, on the reverse strand, counting down.
ATGGCAAGCTGGAACATATCACTTGCTTCACTTTTCATCTCTGAATCCCTGCTCTACCAAACTCTGGAAGAAACTTATCACATGCATCTCTCTTTTTATTTCCCCATATATTTGTTTTTTGTTTGTTTTTACTGCATGTTTGCACTCTATCTTCAAACATATGCAACACTATCTCATATCAGTTCATTTTATTTTTCTCAAATGTGGTACCTGTGATGGTTAATTTTATGTGTCAACTTGACTGGGCCAGAGGATGCCCAGATATATAGTTAAACATTATTTCTGGATGTATCTATGAGGGTAATTCTGGATGAGATTAACTCTTAAATTGGTAGACTGAAGAAAGCAGATTTTTTTCTCCCCAATGTGATTGGGACTCATCCAATGAGTGAATGGCCTGATGGAATAAAAAAGCTGAATAAAAAAAAAATAATTCTCTCTCTCTCCCTGACTTTGAGCTGGGATATTGGTCTTATCCTGCTTTGGACTTAGACTAAAACTGGAACCAGTGGCTCTTCAGCATTTCCAGCTTGCCAACTACACTTATTAAGACTTCTCAGCTTCCATAATCATGTGAGCCAATTCCTTATAATAATTCTTAATAGATGATGGAGAGATGGATGGATAGATAGATAGGGATACTATTGGTTCTGTTTCTCTGGAGAACCCTAACTAATGTAATACCCTATAATATCTGTGACTTTACATTCCATACCTTCTCCTTCCCTGCTTGCCTCCTATGAGATTTATATCATACAGCCATATGATATAAATCTCAACAGGTCTTTAATTATTTTTTATTTTAACAATTTATTGCCTATATATATATGTATATACATATATATATATGTGTGTGTGTATATATTCAAAGTGTATTTTTATATCTAGTAGATATTTTTGGAATGCATGTAAAATACTTTCATTATCCATTTCCCTAATGTGGACAATTATGTTGCCTCCTAGTCTTTGCTACAAAAATAATACTGTGATGAATACCATTGAACCTGACTTCCTGAACATATCTCTACAGCATTATGCAAGAAATGAAAGTAATATGCCAAACTTCTTTACATATTTAATTTTATAAGGGTGCCAATTGTTTTAAAAATAACTGCAGTGGGGCTTCTCTGGTGGCGCAGTGGTTGAGAGTCGGCCTGCTGATGCAGGGGACATGGGTTTGTGCCCCGGTCCGGGAGGATCCCACATGCTGCGGAGTGGCTGGGCCCGTGAGCCATGGCTGCTGAGCCTGTGCGCCCGGAGCCTGTGCTCCGCAATGGGGGAGGCCACAACAGTGAGAGGCCCACGTACCGCAAATAAATAAATAAATAAATAACTGCAGTGATTTATCACTTCATCAGTGGTGCATGAGGATTTTCATTACCCCAAACCCTTGACTGCCTTGGCATTATTAAATTTCCTAATCTTTTTCAGTTGGAATGGGGCTAAAGTGAAATTTCATTGTCAAATTTGCAAAGCTGCAAATTTTTTTTCCTGATTATTAATAAGTTAATGTAGCTATTCATAGAGAAGGTAGTTATTAGCAAATTTCAGAATTTCAGGAAGCTTATAAAACAGACAAGGACAGTACAAAAAACAAATGTAGGACAATTTCCAAAATATAATTTTGACTACTGTGGTACCCTGAATAATTGTCTCCCAAAAGACATTTACATCCTAATTCCTGGAACCTGTGAATACTAACCTATATAGAAAAAGTGTAAGTATTACTTTATATGGAAAAAAAAAAACATAATTAAGGACTTTGAGACTGGAGAGTATCCTGAATTTTTCAGATGGACCCTGTATTTATTTCCTGTGGTTGCTGTATCAAATTGCCACAAAATAGGTAATTTAAAACAACAAAAATTTATTCCTTTATAGTTCTGGATGCCAAAAATCTAAAATTGGTATCACTGAGCCAAAATCAAGGTGTTGTCAGCGTTGCGTTCCTTCTGGAGGCTCCCAGGGAAAATCTGGCCCTTGCCTTCTCCAGCTTCTGGTGGCAACCCTTGGCCTGTGGCTTGTTGTGTAAGTGTGGATTTTGAGGCCATTTACTTCCAATTACTGGAGTATGGGCAGTGATTGAATGAGATATTCAATTCTTCCAACAGCTTCTCTGCTGGAATATAGTTTGTTACCTTTGTGGATGCCTGTGGTGCTTACATGGATGGGCTGGTTCCTGTAGCATCAAGAATTTTCTGTAATTGTTCGAAAGAAGTCATCAGAGGAAGAGCCAACTGTAGGAGATCTCTTTGGTTTCCAGAGTCCCCAGTAATAGTTCTTCAATAAGTAAACTTGCTTCTTCAAGTCACAGGTATCTCAATGGTAAGTAATGAAGATTTAAATCTCTTTCTCACAGGAATATTGATACTTCCATTAGGTTGTGTCTGTGGAACATGGGGCCTTAGTGAAGTCCTCTGAGTCTGGCATCTTTCAAGCTTGGTCTGTGCATGTGTTTAGATTCATAGACAAGAAGTTTCACATTTATTCTCGAAGCACTTTGTTAAAATTCATAATATTCTGTTGTGAGTTCTACATTTTTTAGATTAATTTGGGTGATAATTATTACCTGCATTATTGTGTTCTCATCTTCAAACATGCCATTTCTCTCTAGTTATTCAGTTGTAGTTTTATTTCATTTAGAAGATTTAAAAATTTTCTCTATGACAATTTAGGTATTTATTTTCTTTGTCTTTCATTCCTGTATCTTATTTTTTTGTATCCTGCTTTATAAAGAAGCACATGCAACGATATATTGAAAAATATTAGTGTACAGTACAGCAGATAAGGTTCAAGAACTTTAGAACAAAAATAAAGCAAAATGCAAGTATGTTCAGCAAAAGCAAGAAGTTCAACAACAGCAGTTAGTTGATGGAGAAGTCAAATCAATCTTTCCAAGAGAAAGATGGACACACCATTCAGAAGCACTGATGGTGACTGTCTTGTCTCTCTAGTTTCTACAGATCATCTGATACTTTCATTCCAACTTAGTATATGTCCCAACTTTATGGTCCCTGCAGGCTGCTCTGTTGGGTGCACAGTAGTTTATTTTGGCTGCTGCCAAAATCCTATATCTCCTAGCTCTATCCCATTTTATGTTTCCAATTCTTTCCCCAAGCCTAGAGTTTAATTATTTTTGTCTTTTTATTTCTACAAAGATGACTCTGGCTTGCAAGAGAATAAAAGGGCCTTGTGGGCAAGAATAATTAATCAACAAACACACATGCAAGGAAAAATAAAGAGTTCCTAAATAGTTACAAATATTTTGAAAAACAGACCAAACAAAGTGAATTGATGCTACCAGATAATTAAGTCATGTTTTATGAAGTATAGCAATTCAACAGTGTGGTACTAATGCAGAAATATTCTTATAGACCAATGTAAAGGGTAGATATTCCTGGAAAAGATATATATTTTTTAGTACTTGGAAATGATATAACTGTCATCACAAGTCAGTAAGAAAGAGACTAATGAGCAAATGGTATGTGAAAATCAGCTTAACAGCAGATCAAAATAAAATTGTTTTCCTATCTCTGACCATGTTTAAGTAATCTTAAGATGAATTAAAGACCAAACGTGTGAGTAAAACTGTAAAGAAAACAAAGGCATTAGAATATATTTGTGACCTTAGCCATAAGTTGTTAAGAAAAAATATGATGCATTTAAATGCATCAAAATTAAATATTTCTTGATCAAAAAAGAGATGCATTAAGTTCTAAGTTAAGTGGTAGACTGGGAGGAGATAACTGTAATGACTGTTTATCAAAAGGATTAAATCACACAATGGAGACTCTCCCCAACTTGTAGATCTCCGTCAACAGTTGTCAAGAGAGTGTCCACATAGTCAAAGTAAGACTTCCTAGCTCTGACCTCAAGGCTTTCTTTGGTGGAAGTAAAGAAAAGAATCTTAGTGCTTGATGTTAATTTACATCCCTAGAGGCTTCCATCTGTAGGTGCCCTAGAACTCTGCATTCCTGCAAGTGCACCTTCACTTCCCCCTCTTCTTCACAGTCTCTCCATCACTCCTTACACATTGAGGCCATTGAGCAAGAGTCTCATCAAGGACTTGATCCTGCTCAGTCACCAACAGAAACCCAGGTCAACTTCTGTACCTCAGACCTTAATACCTGTAAAGTCTGGCATTTTAATTTTTTAGACTCTCTCTGTTATGCCTTCTCATCTATTAAAACCATGTCACTTTACCATCTAGACCCCATGGTCAATAATCAACAAATCCCCTCCATCCTCAACCTCTGAATCTTTTTGTTCTAATCGAAATCTGGCTTTTGCCTGATGCAGCTTCTCCAGTAGCCCTCTTGGGTGGAGGTGGTTTCTCTTCCATATATTTTATACTCCTGGGCTGCAGCTGCCTAACACAGAGTATATGCTCATTAAATATTTATTGAATAAAACTGTTTAATGAATTTAGATCACATTTTCCTTTTTCCTAACTTTCATAAGTAGCTTTAACTTTTTAATCTATAACATCATTTTATACATCAAAATGCTAAATTATATCCATAAATTATGATTGTGTTCAGTTTACTCAAGAAATCAAAGATAGCAGCACACAATTTATAAATCTTTCCTCACTGTTTTAGATTGATTTTCACAGAACAATGCGGCCAACACGGTATCCACAGAGTAGCAGCAGCAACTGGGAACTGTAAGAAATGCAGATCTTTACGTTCTACTCCAGACCTACTGCCTCAGCAATCTGTGTTTTCACAAGCCCTCCTGATTGATTCTGGGACAGACTAAACTCTGAGAACTACTGCAACGTAGACTGATGTCATAGAAACACAGGTTGATAGCAGAGCTTTTATGAAGGTGGTTTATTGAGGAAGTGTTCAGAGGTGAAACCTGTAGAGAAGTGAGGGAAAGCATCTTGGCTCAAGTCTGGCCACAATCTGATCCTACGGGGAAATCTGCAGTATCAGTGAATCCTAACTTGAGGCAAAAGAATAGGACTTCTGTGATTCTGAAATCACTCTCCACCTCTAGAGTGAAGGTGTAGCCTTCAGGTACTTCTGCATTAAATAGACCTGGTAGACCCAAGGCAATTCTCAGAATGGTGCTGCTGGTGGCCTTTGGCCTCTAACATTCATGGCACTTTGGGTTGGATGCACTGTCCAGAGATAGCATAAGAAGGACATGAATGAGGCACAAAACTGAACTTTATACCACATTTTATCTGAAATTTCTCTCAGAGAGAGAGATTATTTAGGTTTTTATGCATATTTTCCTTTGGAAAACAATAAAAGAACATTTCATCCACAGACAGAAAAATTCAAAGATAAAAACTTCCAGTGCCTTCAAGATAATTTTAATTAGTCCTTCAATCAGGTGCATAATTTTCAGGCTTTCTCAACATTTTCTTTAATTCTTGCCAATCCACTTTATCCTCAGTCTTAAAACCAAAAGGTTTTTAATTTTTTAATTTAAAATATTTTTATGAAATGACCTCTTGACCACATAATGAATCTATCCTCTTATCTATTAATTCATTCAAATCCTGGGTATTTTAAATTGCTCAAGCCCTATTTGGTCTAGATGATTATGCTGTTACTTGTGATTTTACTCCTAGAAGTTGATAGTACGTTCATTTTAGAATCATGAATTAAGCCATAATCCTAAATAAATTGCTCAATAATAATTTAAGCTTCTGAAGGTTTGATTAAGAATGCTAAGGGATTATAAAAAGAGTGCTGATGACCACTTATATGGGGACAAAAGACAATGTCTTCAAAACTTTTTTTAAGTATCTATACTTGGAAATTAATATTAAATATTTTTTCACACTTTCCCTTTAGAAAGAAAATGCACATACTAAATTTAGCTCTAAATAACTGTTTAGACACGATTTAAGCAATTTTATAAATAAGCATAGGCACATTGTAATGCCTTGTATTAATTTTAAAAATAGCTTTCAAAAGAATTAAAAGACTTCTTCGAATTTGTAGTTTCTATTGATGGAGAAAACCAGAAATTATATAATTCTTGTGCTATATTGGTAGGCCTATGCCCCTTCCTTGCCCCCTTTTAAAATAGCTATGTTGAGATTCTGTTTTAAAAATGTGTATATATAGACATATTTTTTTCCATAGTTGGAATCAAGATATATTTTCCTTAGGCTTATTTCAAATGCCTCCTCTCTTTTGTACCTTCTTTCTTTCATCATTTTTCCTTTAGGTTTTTTCCTCCTGTTCCTCCTTGTTCTCTAGAGATATAACTTAAACAGGACTGAAGTAAAATTATTTTAAGCATGATTCTATACCTATACTTCCTTGATTTCTCTCATTGACGTTCCTCTTTTTAGAATAAAGTCTAGTCATACTGTTACCCTGAATTGGTCCTCATTTTTTCCACTCTTTCCTTTTCTCCTCAGTCCATGTGAGTCTCCTTGCTTCCCTGTGTGAGACGATATGCAAGGTTGGCTGAGAGCAGGCACTCTTTTGAGAAAAACCTGGCTTCAATGTGAGCTCCAAGATGTGAGGCTTGGCGCAGGTTAGTGAAGCTCTCCGTTTTCTACATCTGAGTTTTCCCATCTGTAAATCGCATGAAAGTGATGGTCTACTTGTAGCAGACGCTGTTTGTCCCTCATTCAGATTCCCCTTCAATAGCCAGTGCAGACACCTCCACATCTGCCCCTTTTCTCTGGAGAATACCTCTCGGCTAATGGCAGCCCCCTTGTCCAGAAGGTTAACCACCCTACACCTCTACCCGTGTTCTGGGAGCAGCTAACAAGCAATGCAGGCTGACCACTTAGCTCCAGGGGATGCAAATCTGGTAGAGATTTGTGCCCTAAAAATTTCTACCAACCCCATAGATCAGGCCTAGAATGCTTACTTGAGGACACATCCTTGCCCATCTCATTTCTCTTCCCTATCTTGCTTCCTTCATTTCCTTACAGGTGTTACTGAAGATCATGCCTTCAATGCATCATTTATGCCCAAATTCCTGTCTTAGGCTCTGCTTCTAGGAAATACAAAATAAAAAGTTTGTTACCAGGAGTGGTTCTAGCAAGCAGGCATGGAGGATGGGATTCTGGAGCTGAAACACCTACTGGTCAGCAGACAATAAAAACCCCATTCCTGGTGGTAAGTGGAGTACAGTATTACTGACAGGATTTGGAAGTGTGACTGCTACTTTAACCTGCAGTGAAAAAGGATGGATCCAGGTACACAGCGCATACAGGATGCACTGGCTTGTGCAATGTCTCTAGCCTTTTAGAAATAGTGAAGAAATGGTAATAGGTACTGGGAATGTTGGTGGCTGCTGATAAACATCATTAATGCTTAAAGAAGGAAAAGACAGGCTCAGGGAAATCAATCATTAATTTAAAACGAAGTGTGATAGTCAATATGTCTCCTTGGCAGCCTTTAAAGATACTCTTACCTCCTGCTGACAGGGTTGAAAGCCAAGCACTGAGCTATCACAGAATTCAAATTAGTACAATAATTACTTGTATTGGTAAATGAGCCACCAAAAATAGGTTAAATTTTGGTCTATATTCTGTGTTTAAGGATTCAGGTAAGCAGAATATAGTATAAACTGATTTCGATCCAAAATTTTCAGTGTTCTTGCTGAAAAAGATTTCAAAGGTATTCATTAAGTATAGTGAATGACTGACTTTTAGACCATAATGTTGTTTTCATTTTGCAGAAAGGAAAGGAATATTGCACATTTTAAATAACTATGCAATTATATGTAATCTCATTTAATTCTCACAACTAGCCAAGGAAGTCTGGTACTTCTGTAATGACCATTGTACAGATGGGGAATACAAGGCAAAGAATGTTTAAAATTTCTAAAGATAAAGCATAGTGGCAAGTAAAAGCTAGAACTTAAAACCAAGTTTTGATTCCAGGAAATGCTATGTTGTTTGTCTACATGATTCTTTCCTTTTCTGAACAGCTGGAGAATTTTTCAACTATAGTTTTTATTGTTTATTGTTCTTTGTTGGACATGGGGAAAATATGTAGTCTGCACGCTTTAGATCTTAGAATATAGTGTAGAAAAAATTGCCCAAATTACCTGAAGAATTCACCTAGTGAAATCAGATATGAGCAACATAATCCTTGGGGCTAAATATCACAGTAGACCTAGAGATGAAAGGGCCCTCTTGGGCACACAGAAGGGTCCATCTGCCTTAAAAGTGAGAGGTCTCCTGGAAAATAAATCACCTAAGGGGAAAAGAAAGGAGGACTATGAGATGTTTAAGGACAATGGGAAGAGGAGGATTCGAAGGAACGAAATCTAATTGTGATTTGCTGTGCTGGTAAGAACTTTTGGGTTCATCATCTGTAGATGATGATAAGGATCTCAGATTATATTAGGGAAAGATAGATTTTGCTAAAAGGATTCACATGGACTGGAAGCAGAGTCAATCAGAATCTGTGTCAATTCTAAGCTTATGCTACTACCTCAAATCCTGTAAGGTATCTTTTTATAGGTTCTTTTCTTACATCCATTCTCTTCACCAATTCCCTTCATAATCTCTTGTTCAGATTGCTTGGTTTAGTTCACTGGTTAGATGCCTAATGAGTAGAGCTCTTTTTCAGGGTCACTGATCAAACTCTATGATCTGCTTGTGGATCAGATACTCAAACTGGTCCAAGGAATGACTATTCTTGTGCATGGTAAATTTCTTTGATTCTCCTAAGCAGAAGACTTTAGATAGGCAGTTTCAGGTGGGGGTATTATTTTTGGCAGCAATATGACTTAGACATCTGGAATACAGTCTATATTACTCTAATGTTTTGATGATCACATACTTTATCACCAAAACTTGGTCACTTTTGAGAGCAAAATGATAAAGTTCTTAATAATTACATCAGAACAACAGACATAAGACTCTCACAAACTGGAATGTATATTCACTTTTCCTATGGCTCTGGCTTTTCTTTTATTCTTCTCTTCTTCTGAAGTTTAGAGGCAAAGAAATGCCACATCACTGAGAATTCTAATACAACATGGTATCATGGCTTCAGGACTGTGGAACAACTTCATGACAAGTGTAGACTCATAGACCTACAGCCTGATATGACTAAGATACTTCTTTATGGATGGAAAGACAGCAAAATCCTGGACAATAAGCATTACTGAATGAGTTATAGAAAAATGGGGAAATGTTTATGAGAAATTTCCTAGTATCTTCAGAGTGCCAGTTGTTTATAATTAATGGGACCTCAAATACTTAATTTATCCTTTCTCCTTGTTGGTGCTTGATAAAGGGTGACAAATGTATGAAAAAAATTGTTTTGTAGATATGAAGCAATTAGTAGGAAATCAATAGGATTCAGAAGATGAGTAAATTCTTAACTGTGTGATCTTAGTCAAATCACTTAAACTCTATGGATTTCGGTAGCCTCCATTAAAAACCTTTTTATTCTAATATGAAGTCTGAAAGTGTTTCCTTTGATAGGCTTATAACACTGGAAAGAAGTAATTATAATATTGGATAAAACTGATCTTATGAATGAAACCAAAGTCACATTTGGAGTTATAATTTGCAATTTGTGTTAATCGGGTTCCTCCAAGACCCAAACACTAAAAAGAAATTTAATATGCGAGAACTTATTAAAGAAATGGCTTGTGAGAGAAAATGGGGATGGATCTGTGAAAGGCTGGGAGTGCTATCTGACAACAAGTCTGACCCAAGAGAAGGAGAGATGGAAGGACAGTTGGTAGACTTCCATGCGTGCTAAAGAAAATTTGGTTAGGCTCTCAAGGAGAATGCAAGACGGACTCAGCCATCAGAGAAAGGTTCTTCCAGTAGTGGGTCTACCTTAATATAATATCTTCCTGTGTTCAGACATTAGCTTAGATCAGTCAACAGGAAGCAATGTTTTGGAGCAAACGTGGCAATAGATTTCAAAGTTTAGAAGCCTTGCTAGAGGTCTGCTTCTCTACAAAGATTCAGGGATCAGCTCTATCATGGTTCTCTTGAGGCTTTCTTCCTGAAGGGAAGCTTATTGTGATAAACTACACCTCGCATTTCTGCAGTTGATCTCTGTCCTATAACTGGTACTCATCTTCTTCCTCCTCCACTGTCCATTCTAAATTCCCTTCACCCTTAATGATCACCTGAGTAGGTCCTACTTGTTCACCCATGGGGTAACCTTCATTACTAAGCTGTTCTATCCTTGGTAATTTTATCCTTCTCAGTCCCACACACATTCATTCACAGGTACAACTGGGCAAAAGAATACCAGGATATGCCCAAGTAGATCCTCTGTGTTTAATACACATTCTTCCCTGCCCACTTTAGGTAAAAGCATCCCTAATGAACAAAACAACAATAATACAAAACAAAGCAAAACAATTTCTGTTGTTCAGAGGTAATTACTTCTGCCAGGAGGTGGTTGTTCATCTTGCTTGCCTGTCCCTGGGCACAGGAATGTTAAAGCATCCTGGCAACAGCTCTAACTTATAGTTCAGTGGAACCCTTTCTGTGTCCCTTGATAACCTGTATGCCTTGTTTGGGGATTCAGACCATCTACTCTAAGAATCCAAAACTGAGAAAACAGAAGCACAAAATCCCCCAGTGAGTCATTAGGAGTAAAGGCAAAAGGGGTCACTGCAGCTTCCATTTTTTAGTTTCTGAGACCACGTATCCTTCCTATTGGGAATATACCACGAAAGAGTTCTCTGATCTAATAAATACACTGTGTCCTGAAGGATGGCATCCCTTCCTTTCAGATGTTATAGTTTCAACTTCATTTTTGAAGGTCATTCTAGTATTCCAGGAGCACAGTATGGTATGTGACACAACCAACGGATCCCATGGTCATGGGCTCACTCCCACATCTCCTTCACCATAAAGTATGTCCCCTGTTCATACCTGTGGATCAGGCATTCTGTAAGCCCCTAGCTATTAGTGCTGGTCAAGAATTTGCAGGGAGTAAAGGAATTCTAATACCGAGAATAGTTATCTAATTCTATCAGAATGAATAGCTGGCACTACCAGGATAGAAAGATAGAAGGCAATCAATGTCAGGGGTCCCCAACCTTTCTGGCACCAGGGACTGGTTTCGTGGAAGACAATTTTTCCATGGAGCAGGGGCGGGGGGGTGATGGTTCAGGCGGTAACGTAATACGAGTGATGGGGAGCAATAGGGAGCTGCAGATGAAGCTTTGCTCGCTTGCCCGCCGCTCCCCTCCTGCTGTGCGGCCCGGGGTTGGGGGTGGGGAACCCTGATATAGACAACTTGCCCAAAAGTGGCTGATTGTTCATCTAAAGAAAAAATAACTTATTGCAGACATAGTGCTGGTCTCTGTTGCTGATAAGATGGACACCTGCAATATAGTCATATAAAGGAATATAATCTACTGGTGTTATTCTAGCCTTTTGTAATATGTCCATTCCATTATGCCCATTTCTTTCAGCCTCTTTCTTCCTTCCTCCACTATTTGTAGAGAACTTAGGCAACTCTAAACTTCTAAGAGCTACCTGAGGTCCTGGCCAGGAGGTTAAATTTCATGTTTTGAGAAGGGCCCCCATGTTCAAGGAGTTATTGCTTATTATTTCAAAAATTTTGGCTCAATTGATCAAGCATCTTTAAAATCCAATTCATGAAAGATAACAGACTCACAGATACAGAGAACAAACTAGTGGTTACCAGTGGGGAGACGGATGGGGGAGGGGCAAGATAGGGGTAGGAGATTAAGAGGTACAAACTATTATGCATAAAATAAATAAGATACAAGGATATATTGTACAGCACAGGGAATATAGTCAATATTTTATAACTTTAAATGTAGTATAATCTATAAAAATATTGAATCACTATGTTGTACACCTGAAATTAATGATATTGTAAATCAACTATACTTTAATAAGAGAATTTTAAAAATTTAAACAAATTTAGAAAATTAAAAAGAAATTTAAAAAATCCACTCCATGTGTACTACTCTTATTCATGCCAGTATATGCCAGCAGTTCCTGCAACTATTCATAAGTATGAACTGTTTCCTCCTTTATCAGCCAAGCAAGTTCCCAGATAGGTTATGCTAGAATTTTACCTTAATTTTTTTGCCTGGCAGCCAGGAAAGCCTATGAGGGCAGTTCCTGAGGGGGGCATATGTTGCCTTATGTGAGAGTGGTTTCTGCAACTCCCTCCACCACAGCAAAAGTGCTGACTGTTTTCATAAAAGGTGGTCCCCTGTACAAGTTCAGAAAGTCAGGGAAGTTAAGAAGTCAATATTTTCAAGGACATCCTTATATATTACTTGTCTCACGTTTCATGAGCCCAAGTTTTCTCCACCAGGGCCTGACTTTAAGTAAGTTGGCCTTGACTGAACATTCAAATGTCTCTAAAACTTTGTGACTTCAACCATGCACTTCAGGAGACAAAGATGTCTTTATAGGTGACCACAGAAGCCCTCTGGCTCTCACACTTAGTCATTATCATCCTACAGTCTCTCAGCGTCCTTCTGCACGACATCAATACAAAACAGTACCAGCCAACTCTATTTTAGGCATAATTCTCCTGTTTTTAAAATTCCTGTATCACTGTACCTATCACAAAGAAGTACTTCCCTTAGCCAGGATATTTTCCTAGGTTACTTCCCATGAAATCTTTGATAGTGACTTTCCACTTTTTTTTCCAGAGACTATCCATGCCCCACCTATGAACCAAACCTCCAAATCATTGCCTATTTTCTGCTACTATATGCACATGCACAAACACACACACACACAAGTAGCACTAATATAAGTACAGCATATATACAGTATATATTTTATATACACTGGCTACCATGAGACCCTCAAGCCAAAATCAACCATCAGAAGAGTTTCAATTCTCTCAGAAATGGGTCTGCTTTCCTTTGGTGAATGAGGCTGCTGGAAAAGCAGATGCAATTGTAGAGAAAAACAAAATTTTAAGCATGTGTTTTCTAATATACATGATTTTTCAAAATATACGGTATATTTATTAAAAATAGAAAGAAATCTGAAGGACTGCATGACGACTAGTATTCTTTCAAGCACTAAACAATAGGATTATATTTATGTTTTCCTTTGGAAATCTAAGAAAGGGAGAAACTTTAATTATGGGAGGATTTTTTTTTTTTTTTTTTTTGCGGTACGCGGGCCTCTCACCGTTGCGACCTCTCCCGTTGCGGAGCACAGGCTCCAGATGCGCAGGCCCAGCAGCTATGGCTCACGGGCCCAGCCGCTCCGCGGCATGTGGGATCCTCCCGGACCGGGGCATGAACCCGTGTCCCCTGCATCGGCAGGCGGACTCTCAACCACTGCGTCACCAGGGAAGCCCAGGGAAGATATTTTTTTAAAGACTGAAAAGCTATAAAATATTATTGGTACCCTGTGCATTTTAACAACTTGTGTGGCAAGAAACATCAGGAACCCATCAAAAAAGGAAGGCAAATTCCTATTCTGATCACATGTGGTTTAACAGGGAGAAAAATATATGTTTTTACCCCTTAAATCGTGTGTATGTGTATCACAAATGTATGTTTCTGTCTGTTAAGCTATGTGTGATCAGAAGACAGACTTGCCTTCTTCTATGATATGTACGTATGTGTGTATATATTCTTCTATGATATGTATGTGTGTATGTATACATATATACATTGATATATTATACACCTTGATGTATATACATCTATATACATATACACATGCATATATACAAACATAAACACTCTCTCTCTCTCTCTCTCTCTATATATATATATATACACACACACAAATACACACACACACATACATACATACATACATACATAGTTGTATCTAGGTATCCAGTGTGGATTGGTTCCAGGACCCCGTGCAGATACCAAAATCCACAGACACTCAAGTCCCTTATATAAAATGGCATAGTATGTGCATATAACCTACACACATCCTCCCATATACTTTAAATCGCCTCTAGATTACTTATAGTACCTAATACAATGTAAATGCTACATAAATATTTGTAAATACAATGTAAATGCTATGTAAATAGTTGCCTGTACAAGGCAAATTCAAGTTTTATGTTTTGGAAATTTCTGGAATTTTTTTCCAGTTATTTTCCATCTGCAGTTGGTTGAATCCACAGATGTGTAACCCGCAGATACAGAGGGCAACTGTGTGTGTGTACCTCACAGATACAGAGGGCCAACTGTAAGAGAGATTACTGTAGTTGTTATCACTGAATAGATATTTTTAAATTACAATGTTTTACTCATCCTTATTAAATTATCCCTGTTGTACTGCTTATTTATCCTGAAAAGAAATGTTATGTCATACTTTGTTGAAGATCCCACTGTTCTGGGTGATTGACTGACTACACATGTTGGAATGTAGAGAAGAGCAATGGTGTATATCTTTTCATAAAAACTCCTGAATAATGAAAAAAGCCAAATTGTCTGCAGAATAGGCAAAATGGATATCCCATTGTAAGACCTTGGAAATAAATGGCAATCCTGTAAAGTTTACTGTGTATTTTTTGGCTTTGCTCCTATAGTGATATCTATGCAAAGTGTAAGTTTATATGTATATGTGAGTATGTGTATGCATATGTTTTGATGTGTGAATTTCACACTTACATCTTTGTTAAAACGTTTTCTTGAAAAATAAAAGTATACATTTTTCAGAATTACAAATAAAATACTTTTAAGAAACTTTATGTCCTGTAGTTTAGTTTATTTCTATGTTTCTAAGAATAAAGCCTACCTCCAGAGAGACAACTATAGGTCTGAGGACATGCAATCTGGCTAGAATTTCATGGCAGAGCTGCTGCAGGAATTTAAAGAGTAAGTTAGTCATCCTGCTCCTAAGATAACTTATTTCTAAAATTGAATGATAAACTACATCATGTTCAGAATTAAATAATTAAAGTAATAAAACAGTAATTATACATAGCCTTAGGATAGAATATAAAAAAAACAAACACAAGTTTTTTTTCAATAGTATTTGTAGTAAGCTACTTTGCCATGGCAAAACCAAGATTTCCAGTTCAGGGTCTGTTGTATTTCCCTGTTTTCTCTTCTTAAAAACCTTCCTGATCATAACCACTATGATCAACCAACATTCAGGTCTTCCTTGATATGGTAATATAAATGGGTGCTGTTTCCTGCTTTCATCTTGATTAATCCCTTTAGTCTGCAAACTTTACTTTCTGTTTATTTGTTGCCCTTATTTGTTCCTCCTGAATTTTACTCTTAATTTACATATTTCCAGTGTTTCTTCTTTTAACAGCTTGACTGAGGTACCACTGATATAAAATGTACTCTATATATTAAAAGTGTACAATTTGATAAATGTTAACAAATATGAACACCTGTGAAACAAACACCACAATGAAGATAAGGAACATATCCATCACACTCAAATAGTCTCTCAGGCTCATTTGTGATCCTTCCCACAGACTTTCCCTCATTTCTCCCAACCCATTCCCAGGCAACTACTGCTATGCCTTTTGTCAATATAGGCTATTTTGCATTTTCTAGAATTTTATACAAATGGAAACATACAAAGTACTAATTTTTGTGTTGCTTCTTTCACTTATCATGATTACTTTGCGATTCAACTGTGATGTTGCTTGTCTCATAGTTTATATAGTAGCATTTCATTTTAAGTGTGGACATTTAGGTTTTTCCAGGTTTTTGCTTTTGTTTTGTTTTTGAGATTTTTTGGTCTATTATAACTTAAGCTGCTATAAACAGTTACAGCCAGGCGTTTGTATAGACATATGGTTTCATTTCTCTTTGACGAATACCTAAGAGTGGAATACCTGGGTCATATGGTAGTTGTATATTTAAACTCTAAAAAAATTGCTAAAATGTTTTCCAAATTGATTGTACCAGTTCGTAATCCCACAAACATGAGAGTTCCAGTATCTCTACATACTTGCCAACATTGGTATAACAGTCTTTTTAAATTTAACCATTTTAATAAGCATGTAGTAGCATACTGTTGTGATTTTAATTAACATTTCTCAAATGAGAAATGGTGTTGCATCTTTTATGTACTTATTTGCCATCCCTATCTCTTCTTTGGCAAAGTATCTTCAAATATTTTGTCCATTTTTAATTGAATTTTTGTTCTTATCATTGAGTTATATCATTAATTAGTTCTTAGAGCCTTTGTAGATGTAATAGAAGGTTCTACATAGATGATCATACCATCTCTAAATAAATACAATTTTACTTCTGTTTTTCAACCTCTATTGTTTCATATCTTAGTCTTGCCTTATTGAACTGGTTAAAACTTTCAGCACAATTCTGGTAAGAGCTGATGAAAGCAGAAATCTTGATATTAAAGGTGATAGCATTCAGTCTTTCACCATTAAGTATAATGTTAGCGTTAGTTTTTCATAGATGTTCCTTATCAGGTTGAGACAGGTCTCTATGTTCCTAGTTTCCTGAGAACTTGTATTAAAAATGGATTTGGGATTTTTCAAATTCTTTCTCTACATGAACCATCATATATATATATATACACATATATATATATATATTCCTTTGTATCTTTCTGTTACTTTGAATTACTTTGATTACTTTTCAAACATTAAAACAAACTTTTAGTCCTGTGATAAACCCCAGTGGGTCATGATTTAAGTGTTTTTATATATTGTTGTGTTAAATTTGCTAAACTTTGTTTAGAATTTTGCATCTAGGCTCATGTGTGATATAGATCTATAGTTTTAATTTTCTGTAATATCTTTGATTTTGGATCAGAGTAAAGTTAGTTTCATAAAATGAGTTGAAATTTCCCCCTTCTTTGATTTCCTGTAATATTTTGTGTAGAATATTTTTTTTTCCTCTTAAATGTTTGGCAGAATTGCAGAATTCACATGGAAGCAATTTGTACCTGAGGTTTTCTTTGTGGAAAGATTTTTTAAACTACAAATTCAATTTTTAAAATAAGTTATGTATTTAATTTTGAGAGAATTTCGATAGTTTGTGTTTTTTAAGGAATTTGCTCTTTTTATCTCTTGTCAAATTTGTTAGCATCTGTATTATAATATTAATTTATTACCATTTTAATTTCTGAAGAAGCTACAATATTGTCACCTCTCTCATTCTTGATGTTGACAATTTTTATCTTTTTATGTTGATAAGTTTTTTTAGAGTTTTATCAATATTTTTATGTTCACAAAGAACCAATAGTTCATTTTATTGATTATCTCTAAGTTAGTTGAGAAAAAAGAAGGCCACACTTAGGACAAGGGCTATGCTGGTCTTACACTAGGGGTTATAGTAGATCTATCTTAATAAAACCTAAACCCAAACTGAATGAGGCCCAGCTAAATAACAGTAATTAAACTACTTTCAAAAGAAAAATCAACACTCTTTAAAGGAAGACAACAAAATCAAAACAATCAGTAACGTATCACAATGTTAAAAATAATGATAATAATAATAATAAAACCAGACATTTAGGAAGAGGGTAAATGTGGTCCTTAACCTGAAGAAAAATAGTCAATAGCAACAGACTTAGAGATGAGAAAGATCTTGTTATTAGCAGACAAAGAGTTTAAAATACCCACTATAGACATGTTCAAGAATAAAAAGAAAATGTCAACACCGTGGGTTAGTGAATGGGGACTCAAGGCAGATAAATTAAAAATGCAAAACCAAAGAGTCAAATAGAAATTCTAGAACTGGAAAATTTAATATCTAAAATAAAAAATTCAAAAGATAGACTTTACTACAGGTTTGATACTACAGAATGCAGAGATCATGAATTTGAAGACAGTCAGTAGAAACTATCCAACTTAAAGCATAGACAGAGACAAGTGAATAGAACTTCACTGACTTTATGACAATATCCAGTAGTCTAATGTGTGTGTGTGTGTGTGTGTGTGTGTGTGTGTGTGTGTGTGTATTCCAAAAAGTTCAATACAATCCAAGCAGTCTAAATGAACATTAAGGAATGTTGTAGTCAAATTTCAAAAAAACAAATGTAAGAAGACATTTTGAAAACAAGCAGATAAATAAGATGCATTACATACAGAGGAACATCTTATCAGAAACAACATAAGTGAGAAGATAATGCACTAAGTTCTGATTAAAAAAAAGACATCTATAACCTGTGAAAATACCTTAAAATTAAAGTCAAATTAAAGACATTATTTCTCCAGATAAACAAAAGCTGAAAGAATTAATCACTAGAGACCTGAAATATAACACATATTAAAGAAAGTTCCTCAGAGCTGAAATGGCACGAGACAGAAACTGGGGTCTATGTGATTAAACAAAGAGCACTAAAACGGTAAATATATGAGTAAACAGGAAATATACTTTAATTGTTTGTTAGTTTCTTTAACAATTGAGTAACTAAATAAAAAATAAAGACAATTTGTTTAAGGCTTATAAAATATATGTATATAAAATATATGACAGGGCTTCCCTGGTGGCGCGGTGGGTGAGAGTCCGCCTGCCGATGCAGGGGACACAGGTTCGTGCCCCGGTGCGGGAAGATCCCACATGCCGCGGAGCGGCTGGGCCTGTGAGCCATGGCTACTGAGCCTGCGCGTCCGGAGCCCGTGCTCCGCAACGGGAGAGGCCACAACAGTGAGAGGCCCGCGTACCAAAAAAGAAAAAAAAAAAAAAAAAAAAATTAATAATAATTTTATATATATATATATAGCAAAATCTACAGAAGAAGGGGTAAAGCAATGTATACTTTTGTAAGGTATATAAAATATGTAATGTGTATGGCATTAATTCAAGGTAGACTGTAATGAGGTCTGGATGTTTACTGTAATCTCTAAGGAAATCACTGAAACAATGAACTACTGATACATGCAACACAGGTAAATATCAAAAACATGAAGAACAAGAAAAGTCAGCAACCGAGGAACACCTATTCTGTGTTTCCATTTATAGGAAGATGTAGAACAGTCAAAATTAATCTCTGGTCATAGAAATCAGCATATTGGATCCCTTTTGGGAATACTGAAGGAAAGGCTGAAGGGAAACATTTTGGATAATGAAAATATTTTATATCTTAATAGGGGTGTGGCTTAACAAATTATACACTTAACATTTGTGCCTTTTATTATAAAAATTATACTTAAAGGAAGATAAATTAATTAAAAACAGAAAAGTTAACCTTGTATTAAAAGTTTTTGATTTCTATATTTTAAGGTCTATTGATAGTTTTTTAATATTGGCCTGTCTCCTAGTAAAATTAGATCTTTATTGTGTTATAATTTTTTCTTTCTAATAAAGTTCATTTTAACTTATACTATTTCTAATATTGGCTCAATCACCCTCACTTTTATGAACACACGTATATATGTTTTATTTAATTTCATTATAAAATATTTAATGTTTCTCAAGATATAAATAATAATACAACAAATACCCAATTTCTTATTACTGAACTTGAAGTACAGAATTTTATCAATACAGCAGAAACTATTTATGTGTTATATGCACAGCAAATATATTTTCCCAATCTGTCATGTATTCTTTAAACTTTCTTTTTCCTGTCATTTGATGTTGTCATACTTATCCTTTCCTTATGAATTATATTCTTTGAGTCCTGATTAAGAGCTACTTCCCTACTCTGAAATCATGAATATATATTTTAATTTTCACATCAAAGTCTCTAAACCTGTTTAACTGATTTTATTTTTCTGACTATAATACATGAAGCTGATTTGTTTTTTTCCTTCATAGATAAGCATTTGACCCATACTGGCATCATTCATTAATAAATACTGAATCTTTCATATTTTAAATTTCTACCTATGCATGAGTCTGTATCTAAGATTTTATCTTTAAAATTATGTTTAATATTAATATAGCTATGCTAGCATTCATTTGATTATCTTTTGCTTGACATATATTTTGCCCATCTTTTCATTTTCAACATTTCCATATCCTTACATTGGTGTATCTCTCCTAAATAGCAGATAACTAGATTTTAGGTTATTTAGTATTTTGTTTGGTGCTCAACATGACTTTGTTATTTAACTAGCAAGTTACATAACTGCATTATTTATGTGACAGGAATTACTTCTCATATTTCTTTAGAATGCTCTTACCCTATTTTAGAGTCATTATTTTATTAGTCTATGATTATTTTACCCATCTTTTTAACTTTTTAATATAGAATTTTCAAACATAAACAAATATAAAGAGAAAAATTTATTTAATCCTTATGTACCATAACCAAACTTCATCAGTTACCAACATTTTGCCAATTCTTCCCAGGCCTTCATGAGCAGTAATTTTTATTTTTTTGTTTGTATATTTTGCTGGAAGTTTATAAAGAAAGTCCCAGAAATTATGCAACTCTAATCAAAAGACCTTTTACATTTTCATAATCAGTGTGCCATTTTAACACCTAACAAAATTAATAACTTTTAATTCCTTATAACAGTGGTCTCAAGATACATTTTACGGTTGCTCTGTTTGAATGAAGAAGGCAAACAGGAGCTCCATATTGCATTTGTTGGTCATATTTCTTAAGCCTCTTTCATTCTTTAAAATTTCCTCTCCCTTTTTCATCTCATTGATTTGTCAGAAAAAGAGTCATTTTTCCTATAGAAAGTCCCACATTCTGGATTTGACTACCTCAGTATCTGAAATTTTCTCAGTTTCAATGTTTCTTTTCTATTCTATTTTAATTCTACTTCTGATATATATTTTTTTAAATGGAAGTCTCTGTCAGTTTGTAAGAAAGAGTTTTGAGATATTTCTGAACCTCTAGAGCAGCACTGTCTAATAGGAATATGAGTCACACAAGCAGTTTTTACTTTTGTACTAGCCACATCACAAAAACTGAAAAGAAACAGGTGCAATTAATTTTAACAATACATTTTATGTAATATAGGTTATCATAAATAATACCATTTCAAATTTAAATCAAAATAAAAACTGATAGTATATATTATTTTCTTTTTCCTTCTTTCTCTTTCTTTCTTTCTTTTTCTTCCTTCCTTCCTTCCCTCCCTCCTTCCTTCCTTCCTTTCTTTCTTTCTTTTTCCTTCCTTTTCTCTCTCTTTCTCTCTTTCTCCCTTTCTCCCTTTCTTTTGGCACTAAGTCTCCAAGACCTGGTGAGTATCAATTTTATTTTCAGTAAATTACAATCCAGCCTAGCTTAACAGCCATATGTGACAACTGTCTACCATATTTCAGAGTGCAGCTCTTCAGAGAATAACCACATCAAGACCCTCTGATCTTCATGCGGCCAACTATCGGGCTTGGTGAATGTTTTTAAGCTCTCACCCACAAATTATAGCTTATAGATTATTTTCCCTGTTTCTATCAATTTTCTCAGTGTGTGGGGGGAATATCTGCTGGCAATTTCTGGATTCCAAGACTTTCTGAGCTATTAGAACTCTTTTTTTTTCTCCCAGCTACTCGTGCACAGCTGTTAAACCCATGAGGGGTCTGTGAGCATCCTGCTGTTTGCATCTGTGTTCTGGACACTGGGGTGGGGGGGGACTTGTAACCTATTTTTGTTGAAGATGTTGCTTGTGTGTGGTTTCTCTGCTGTTCCAATTGTTATTTGTTTTTATGTCAGGGTTTGTAAAGCAAACAAAGCATCATTATTTTGCCCCATTCAGAATCCTACCTTATTAGATTTAACTACATGTTCTGCTAATTTATTTGTTCAGCATATCAAATCTTTTTCTAGCATTACTTTTAATGCTCTATATATTTACACTTGGGAAGTTTCTTCTGTGAGTGTTAGCTGGTATGCACTTAATTGTTATCATGTTTTATCGGTTTCTTTGTTCATCAACGTTTTTTAGTTCTTTCTCTTTCTTTCCTTGTGTTATCACTTTAATGAAATATCTCTGTGTATTTCCAAATCTTATTTGGCTTTATTTTTCCTTAATTTTGAATGACACTTTTATGGACTAGTTATTAATTGGGAAAATGTTTCCGGATGACTTTAAAGATATTGCTTTATTGTCTCCTGGCATCCAGAGATGGTGATGAAATGTCCGATATTTGTTCTTTTGTAAGGAGCCAGAGTTTTGGCTGTGGAAGTTCTTAGGAATTCCAGTACATTTCAGTTATTCTTGGGGTTCTGAAACTTCACCAAAATGTCCTGGCTGTGTCATTTACTTGCTTGGCACTAGGTGTGTCCTTATGGTCTGAAATGTCCTTCAGTTTTAAGAAGTATTTTTTATTGTGTATCTACTTTTTCCTGTTTTCTTTATTTCTGTAACAACATTTGATTGACTTTTGAACTTCGAGATTTGTTCTCCATGTCTCATTACTTTCTCTAATTCTTTCCATTTCTTTATGGGTTTATACCACAGTCTAAGAAAATTCTCTGGGATTCCATTTGATTAATTTGGTCTCCAACACATTGGCCATTTTTGTTTTCTGACGTCTTCAGTTGAAATGTCTTTAATTTTACCTTGGCAAATTTATTTGCAGCTTATAGGAAATCTGTTTCTTTTTTGTAAGAGAAAGAGTTAAACCACTACCTAACTATTCTGATAAAATTATCTACACCCACATAAAATCTTTGTCTCTCTTATTAATTCTATCACCTCGGCTATTAATTCTTCAGTTTGTTCATTTGTAAACTTAATTACTGTTTTTTTTCTCAATTTTTTCTGAATCTTATTCTTCTGTCCAGATTTTTAAAAATATATTCCTTGATTGAGGATTTGCTCTCAGTCCCTAGTCACACTTTTCTGTGCTCCTCTGTGTATTTTAGGGGGTGGGAAACTATATTTCTCAGAGTTCTTTGCCAGCTGATTTCTGGCTGGGCTCTACCAGTGGTTGGTGAAGCAATGACATCAGCTTTAGTCTAGTACCAGCTGATACCTATTCTGGAAAGAGCTTCTTTCCCACAGTCAGCATTCCTCCTGGTGGTCTTGCTATCCACACTGACACTTTTTCTGGGGTTCCTTCTGACTTGGGTAGTACCTCCTTCTCTGTGTTGCAGTACCAATGGTGGGGTCCCTTGTTAAGGTCTCATCCAGCCATGCAGCCTCTCCATTGTGGGCTCCAGGAAAATAAGCCCCTCCCTCTTGTCCCTCAGCCCTGCAGATCATGGCTCTTTCCTGCAGTTACTAATGTCTGAGTTACCTCATTATTTCCTTCTCGCTCTCTTAGGCCTTCCAACACCTATGCAACCAATCCTCTGTATTAAATTCCCTCTGTTTGAAATAAATGAAGTGTTTTCTGCTTTCTTTACAAAACTTTGAATATATTCTTACAATTGTTTTTGGAAGCTTGTTATATAGAGATGCCAGTAAAATACAGGATGCAATATTTGGTACACACTTATACTAAGAAATTATCCATTGTTTATTTGAAATCTAAACTGAGCTGGGTGTCCTATATTTTTATTTGTTAAATCTGATAGCCCTATGATTATATTCTCTATCAATCTGCACTTTTGATTACTGTAAAGGGGTGGAATATACTACTGAGAGGAATGTGCTGTTGCTGGGCTTCTGTTTAAGGTTTTCTGCCTATTTCGTGAGGTAAGTATCTTCCTGAGGCATTGTTCTACCTACCCAGTTCTAGTGTCAGCACATGTTGCCTTAGACTAGTGGCAAGTGCAGAAGCTGCTGCAAACTGCACACATCGGGTTTGGGGTACTATGCTCTGTTGGAATTCATCAAATGAAATTGTTTGTTACCTGGAAGTTTTCTTAAAATAATTCTTGTGAGTTTATCTTGAGTAATTTTTTAAAAATTTAAAACTTATAGTTTACTCTTTTTTCTGCTCAGTCGAACCGAATATGTGCATCTGTTTATTGGATAGTTCATATGTGAATATACTACAACATTTACCTTAACAATTTTTAAACAAATTAGGCTAGATAAGCATGCTGCCTTGTCCCACAACACTGTAAGATAACTACTTTTCCATTTTTGTT
This sequence comes from Aethalodelphis obliquidens, assembly GCF_003676395.1. NCBI lineage: Eukaryota > Metazoa > Chordata > Mammalia > Artiodactyla > Delphinidae > Aethalodelphis > Aethalodelphis obliquidens. The sequence continues at coordinate 62,387,320 of NW_020837947.1, read as the reverse complement.
TAAATTAAGAAAAACCAATAAAAGATAAACACATAGCTGGTGATTAATGTAGAACCTTCAACTTAGTCATGCAAAGAATTTTTGGACTTCGTGTGCAAGATCTAACAGATATAATGGCACATCTACTCAAAACCAGGAAGCAGATTTAATTAGACAATTAGTGTTTTTCTATCTCAGTTCTCATTTTGATTGTCTTTCCTATTATTCTGAATTTTAATGGATCTCACGTGTAGTATGCTAACCTTGGGTTAACATTCTTTCCTTATTCCACAAACTATACTTACTTGGAGGGAGTTTAATATCTGATTCTGCTGAAACCAGCTTACACTTTATTACATTTTTCTACTATCTTTATATTTGTTTTCCACAGGTGGCAAGACATAAGAATAGTCAGGATAATTTAACAATAAAAGTTAAAGATATGGGAACAACTGAGTACGATACAGAGAGGGAAAGATGGAAAACACCTTTGAAATATGAGATTAAATCCTTTAAAATAATTTTAAATGAATAAAGAAAAAATACTTGAAATCAAGAGTCTGGTTTTTGTTAATTTAATTCTTTTTTCTGTGGCTCACAGAAAAACCTAGGCAAATAATTCATCCACTGTCATATTGGTACCCACGCTCAAAGGGAGTTATTATCCAATTTAAATTAGTAAAAGGTACAAACAACTATACTGTAAAGGAATGAATGTTAAACAATGAAAATTAACCATGCTTTACTGGAAAAATAATATGCCTGATTTCTGTACTCTAAAATCTATGGCAGATGGAGCATACTGTATTTTATTTCCAATTATTTCTAGCAAGTAAATTCATTATCTTTCTTGTTTACAGGAATACGGATGTCTAAGACCATATGTATAAAACCAAAAAATGTCCAAAGATGATAAATAATTTTGATACCTTTTCAGGTTGGATCCCTGGGAAGCAGACTCTGTAATGGAGACTAGTGTGCAGGATCAGCACCCGAGGAAGTGAAGAAAGGATAAATGAACAAGAGGAAAAGTTGGGCTGCAATTTAGTCTTAAAAGCATCTGCTGAGCCCATGTGGAATACGAAACTGGGGAGAACACCTCAGAAGCATTCTGCTTTATGGTTAAAAGCCTATATACTCATGCATCCACCGGTGATAGGAGTTTGAAGGGGCAAGACCAAGAGTGAAATCATTCTCTTCAGCTGAGGACAATTTCCTATGAGGGCTACCAGCTGGAAGCACTTCCAGCAGCAAGGACTGTGTCTTTCAGTTCTGAAGGGAGTTCTGAACTGCAAATCACAGCATCCATTTTAATATCATAAAGGCCTTATTTGGAAAATCAACAAGCACTGTGGTTACCACTTGGAAACAGGGGATGATCAAATGAAGTGATGGTAGAAATAGGAAAATTTTAATTTCAATATTGTTAGTGAAGGAGACAGAGAAAAAATACATAATATTGTTATGATTATAAAAAAATCTAATACATCCTACTGCATTCTGGTTGAGATGATAATGATTGGAGTGCGAGAGCATAGCTAAAGGTATAACCCTATTTATGAGGTAAGTCAGTGGAATTGTAAACTAGGGCATTTGTTACAAGTTGAAAAACCTTAGTGAAGACAAATTCTTCATACCTCTGACCTATAGCTATGGGATTAAACCAATTAGAAAGCCAAAAAATAGACTGGAATAAGGATATCCTTATGCCAAATCATTGATAGTATCTAGCAGATTCAAGCATTACTCCCATGACTAGAATTTCTGAAGATCTAGGAGATAATTATACAGGGGCTTTTTCTTTGAAAAGTTCAAACACATACAACTAGTCTTAAGGTCAGTGTTCACTTAACCCTCTTTGTGGACACTGCTATTTCCTTTTTAAACACTAAAAATATATAAAACCTTATATTTAACTAGAGTTCACCATAGATCTGTTTGGTCTCCTATGCTGGTCCTTCTCTAGGGAAGAAGAGGACTCAAAGTATATTGCCTAAAATCAGCTTATATTTCTCTGAACTTCACTAGAAAGCTATCTTGCTATTTTATAGGTTAACCCTTCTTATAATAAGATCTTTTTAAGACATCAAAAGTTCAATTGCTGTACTGGGTCTTAGCAATGATAATACTCATAGATTTAAAATGAAATTATAGTCATATACATCCATTCCTACTAAAGTCACAAAACATCCATTTGTAAATATCTGTTCTTCACCTGGTTCAATTATCTTATGTATTATATAAGATAGAGGCTCAGAAATCAAGGTTGCACAGTAAGATAATTGAAGAACCAGGACCAGAACGCTAGTGTCTTGACATACATAAGCAATGTGGAATAGATGCTTAATAAATGTTAAAAAAAAAAACCCACATATTCCTCTGTCATATGCTATAAAATGTTTCCATTAAGCAATATGGAGTATACCAATATGGAACAGTTTTCTTATTCTATATCGCAATCATGTAATCTACAATTTAGAAAGAGAGAGGAATTTTATTATTGGCTGAGAGAAAATTTAAAAATTTAGGTATTCTGAAATGCAGAATATAAATTTAGAATAGATATGTTTTGTAAAATAATATCCTTTATCAAATATATATTTTCTATGTTTTATAGAGGACAGTTAAGTTGCCTGAACTACTGGTACACCAAGTGTGCAAACACAAGACTTTTCCAAGTTCTGTCCTTAAGGTATTCTTTGCAAATATGTTCATTCACTTGAAGATCAGTCAGTAAGAGATGTAAACTATTGATGGTTGCTAAATTCTCTTTTTTATAAAGAGAGATGTGACCTACAGCAATCACACAGAGTTTAGCTCCTTAATCACAAAGAGCTAAATAAAAAGAGAGTTTTACAGTTATATGTGGGGCTATCGACCAACAAGGTGAGAGCTATAATATCCCCTCTGTTGATATTCCTCCTTTAGTTTTCAAGCACAATTGTTTTATTCTTTCATCATAATAGTTATGCATAGCACACAAACAACAAAACCTATGTAAATTTCTTCAAATTGAACCTTTATAATACATATGACATTGTAATCAGTCCCTAGAAAAAGCTAAGGGAAGAAATTTCATATATATATGAAATTTCCAAAAACATTTTTTGCTTTTGGAACACTAATAAGTAAATATCTCATTTTTTACAAATTAGTGCATAATATAATAAATTCATTATATTTCATGTTTTGTATGTTGTCTAATTATTTTAATAAAACACTGTAGAAATCTAATACTTTCTGACAAAGACCAATTATAAATAAATTACTAAAAAAACAGAAGAGGGCGATCCTTCTTCTATGAATACATTAAAGATGTCTATTTTTATATCGTTTATGGTATGCTAATAACTTGACAGTATTTACCCAGGTTTGAATAAAATATAATTATTTACTTTTCTTAAAGAGTATCACTGTAAAAGAGAATAAACATTAAACACATGTTGCTAGACCTACAGAGGGATCCTCACTTTTAGCTTTACAGGAAGGAAATACTAAAAGTCTAAATTATGGGATAAATTTTCTTTATTAACATTTAATACAGAAGAGGAAGTTAACATATCTTTCCTGGGTTTGTTTATAGAGGCTCTGTAATGTCTATTGATAAATTTACTTTGCAAACACTCAAGCCTGCCAATTTAACTTTCTCTCACTTTTTAGGCTCCTGTGCAAGACTATTCAGTAAGGATCCCCTCCAATTAGTACCTGACTCCAAGGTCCAGAGTATTTTTGTTGTTCTTATGTGAGACTGATACAAAAATAATTTCTCCATACAACACTGGTAGCAATGACAACAACAATAATTCTTACAGCATCTTCTTTTGACCAGAATGTGCACCATTTACATATGACAAAACTAAAAAATCTGGTCAAAAGAAGATGCTGTAAGAATTAATGAGAAATTCCATCTAAGATGCTTAGCCCTGTGTTGGCCAACTGGTAGGCACTTAAATATGCTTGCTGTTCTTATTGTTATTGTCATTGCTACCACTCTGATGGCTTTGTTAAAAATATTCTTGACAGTAGCTCAATTCCTCTCATGAAAAAACAAATAATCAGGAAAAAAAACTTTAAAGACATATCTTGAAAAAAGATGCAATAAATTGGTCCATGTATTTGGATCTGACAAAATGTATTTTGCACTTGGCAAAAATAGGAATGCAAGTATTCTATTACTGAGCCCATTATACCCTCTGCTATTTCAAAAAGGGTTTATAGATAAGTGAAAGATTAGTTGATAATTCTTTGAAATGAACTTTGGATCTTTAGCCCTTCTCAATCTCTATTATAGATTGTTTAGCGAATTGGCTGAAATCAGGAGGCTAAGCAAATCATAGAAAATCTATATCAATACAAAACCTGAGTGATAATCAAAAAGAAACAGAAACATGGTTTAGGCAATTTTCCTGATTTATCATTCAGCACAAACATACGCTGATTTTTACAGAATATTTTTAGGTAGGAAACAGTCATTTTTTTCTGGTGACCTGTATGCATGAAAGAACACAAAATGCAACCAAAAGGCTTAAGTGTGGGAATGACTCAAAAAGCCCCGCTGGGTCTCTTGCTTCCTGTTTTATTCTACAAACACAAGAAAGAACTTTAAAAGTACCTAATGACTTAAAGGATCACATTACAAGAAAATCAGTTAAATGATATTCAGTTTTCCTTTGGTGAAATGCATGTCGTGGTCCTTTCCTAACACACACGTGCACAGACACAAACACACACACACCCCAGAAAAGCCAAGATAAACTTTCTGTCTGAATTAAACCCTATAAGAGCAGAATCCAAAGACCAGTACATCTTAAGTTATATGCTGGGTTCCTTATTTTTTGTTGAGAAAACTTATTATATATCATCAAGATGTTCAGGTTCTGGATTAGAATACCCCTGCTAAATTCGAGAGGCACTAACCATTTATGTGAAGAGATAACATAAGGAAGCTTATTTTAATCACCAGCACACAGCGTCAGTTATTCTTTGAGTAATAACTATCGCTCTTCCCAGATTTAACACGTAAAATCTAATTTCATTTTCATCCTTAACTGTATTTCTATTTCCTATCTATGCTAAGGAGTGCTGCTTTCTGCTCTGTAATTTTTGGCCGTATTGGCTTCAGTCACTATACAATTTTGTCTGCAGTATTCACTGAATCTTTTATTCTGTTTGAAATTAAATTTAGGTTCCACAAACATCATAGTATTCATTTTCCTCTTCAAAGCACCTGTGTACCCACATGTGCACATATGTGTACCCATGTGTGGTTCTATTTGTGTGTGTGTGTTCTCTGTAAGAATGTCTGTTAAAAGCATGATTTCTTAAAAATAATGCACATGCACATGGTCCAGACCAAAAAAAAAAAAAACAATGGGGAAGGAGAAAAACATGGTGCATTGATCGGTGGTCTAAAAGTCTTAAAAAAAAAAGATGGCAGCATTACTGACAGAAATAGGGACGTGGCAGAGTAAGTTTTTAAATGAAATTGAGATGTCTGATACTATAACTGTTGAGGTTGAACAGTTGGCAACCAAATGGCTTCCCCCCTCAGTTCCCTTTATTTCTGGGTCTACACAATATAGATTCTATACTCTCAAACTAGCTACTCTTTAATAACCAATTACAATTTGATTGGATTATATGTATAGGCTATCAGAACAATGATACTATTCTATATTACAGTAAACATTTGACTGCTACTAACAGTTATTAGAGTTTTCTAGTTATCAGACATTTCTATTTAAAAAGGCACCAGCTCTTTTCTGTAAAACTAATTTGAAACCCACTCATTAACATATAATGAAAAATAACCTTTTCTGATGATTTGGTAAAATGGGAATGAGTCACTTTTCATTCTCAGTGGAGATGGATGATTTCTTATGATATGCGATGCTTTTTATTCTTAAGTATACTATCCCTTTACATGGAAATGTATCATTTAGCCAATGACTCCAATACTGTGTACATTTCAGTTTGTTAGTTGTACTGGATATTCTTTTCTTACTCCTCCAGATCTGCTCTCCACTCTTCTACTTTGCTCTGTGCCCAAGAAAGCTGATCTTTATGAACTACATCAACTAGAATCCCTTGCTCCCTGGTTTCCAGTTGGTTTGGCCAATGGGAACTACTAGCAGTGTGTTAGTGGTTAATAAAAAAAGTCAAGCTAAGGTATTATAAGGCTAGATCCCTCACTGCCTGGCTGTGAGTTGACCATTGTGGAGACCTCTCTAAGCATCAGGCAGCCCTTTCCTATAACTGTACGTGTTATCAGAGTTCTGGTATCACACATAGATGTGGTTAATAGCTTTCTGCTAAAACAATAGGGTGCTTCACCATGCCTTGCTGTTTTTTCTTAACCATACCAACAGCTTTGTAAAAAAGAAATCCCAATATTAATCTCTTGAATCATCCCTTCTGAGTGTGCCATATGTTTCCTTCTCAGAGTCTGAATGATTAACTGGGTTGGTTAGTTATTCTTAGCTCTAAAATTTTTGCTCAAAGTCACTTTTTTACAAAATCTTTGGGGCTGAATTTCTAACACCTGAGTCTCATATTTCAGATTCTCAGGTGTGGGCTTCCTGTTGGAGATGTCAAAAATAAAATATTTTCTACATTATGATTTCAGGGTTTAGCAGAAACAAAGAGGAACAGTGGATATCAAGCAGCAATTTTAAGCTTGATAGATTAGTTTAGGCAAAAATAGGTTTTGATAATTTTCTCATACTTTAAAAGACAAACACATTTAATGTTAACATCCTTATCTTTATTATATGTGGCTTTAAATAGAAGGTTTTCAAGAACTGTGACTCATATTCCTGTGAACCTAGTTTTCCATCTCAGCAATAACTTTCCAGTGTTTCTTCCCCCACCACCCCTAATATTTTGCCATAACACTAAATGAAACTTCAATTATAGTGTAATTTCACAGATGTGGAGCATTTTCTTGTCCAAAGACATTTAAAAACACCTGGGTCTGAAATCCCTAATTAATTAAGAAGACAAGATATTCAGGGCAAACTATATAAGTCAGATGGACAAAGTATATAAGAAGTTAAGGAAAAGATTTGATTTTCCCTTAAAGTTTAGAAAAACAAATATAAAATATATGTCAGATAAAGATTAAAAATAAATAAAATGACAGTTGAAGGAGGGATTTAAAATTCAAAATAATCAATTTAAAATAAAGTGCATTGGTATGGGCTTTTTTTACATATAAGACCAAAATCAATAGTTATTATTATTTGGACTACAACTAAGTTTAATAATTACATAATAAATGTCATTATTGCATGGTTCTTTGAGTTCAACAATTTACAGAGTTCTACCATAGGAAAGTTAAATAACTAATCAAACCAACACAATTGCAAACCAGTAATTTCAGCTGCAGATACATATAAAAATCAAGAACATGTAGCAATGCAATGATTGCATCTTAATTCTAATATATTTAAGCTGATTTCACTCATTCTGAATTTTTTTCATTCACAAGCTATATGTGTGATTTAAGTGCTACCCTAAATCCATTTATTGTAGTATTAAGGTTTTAGTAATGACCTAAAGAAAATGTCCAGAATAAACAGACACTCAAACTTTGTTTAGGTGCTCTGAGTCACTTTGTAACCCTAAGAAAAGCTGTCAGTATTTGAACAAGAGTTAAATTGTTAAGTAGGAAATGTCTGAATTAGAGTTTAGACTTGAAGAATGAAATGAGATCAATGAAAGTCTATACTGCTTTTTGTAATCTTAATCTCGATATAAAAGCTAACATCTGAAAACGAAATCTAGGGACTACTATTTTGCCAAACATGTCTATTAATGTAATATGGGAAAATGAGTGAAATTTTTGCAGGTTTCACGAAAAGTAAACATATGCTTTCAGGAGTGAAAGACATTAACATCGTACGGTTTGTTTGTTTTTAATAATATCTGCCAGTCAAAACTTAGGAATTAAAAAAAGAGAAGAAAAAGCCTGCAATGCCAAACAGATTAGACACAGTGAGCTAAGAAAAGGAAGATGGATAGAATTGTTCAGAGGGCAGATACTCTTTCCCCTTTCTCACTAAGAATAAGCAGAGGCGCATTTGTGTAAACTTAACTAAGCAGAAACCTGCAGTGTCTGCTCAGTGCTCCTGACCTGCCAGCTGGAAAGAGCACGTAGTTTAAATGGTTTAAGCTCTCAAAGAAGCCAAGACTTGGCTGATCATCTTGGGCTCAGCATATTGTGAGGCATATGAACACTCTCTTCAAAACTGGCAGGGAGAAAGGATGGAAAATTGAAAATTGAAACACAGTAGCCAGTCAAAATTCAGATAATTGTAAGGGTTGTGTTTTATCTGAAGCATTTGGTTATACTCCAAACTACTGAATAAGGAAATAAATGGATTCACTCTTTAGGAGACAGCAGAGCACCTTTAGATTACTACACTACTGTTTAGTACACTGGAAAAAAAAAAAGGGTAGAAAGAGAGAACATGTATGTATTCTACCGTAAAGAAATTTGTGTCATTTTTCTTAATGTGATCTAGCTTTTTATTGCTGTCTCTAGAACTTGCTTATATTATTTTTTTTTTTTTGTGGCACACGGGCCTCCCACTGCTGTGGCCTCTCCCATTGAGGAGCACAGGCTCCGGGCATGCAGGCTCGGCGGCCATGGCTCACGGGCCCAGCCGCTCCGCGGCATGTGGGATCTTCCCGGACCGGGGCACGATCCCGCGTCCCCTGCATCGGCAGGCGGACTCTCAACCACTGCGCCACCAGGGAAGTCCCTGCTTATATTATTTATACATGTCTTATTATTCATTTTAACAAAAACATAAATAAGTTTAAACATTTTAATAGGATATTCACCATTCTAATGAATAAACTTCAAAGGCATGGTATTCAAAATGAGTATCTGCAATAACCTCCCCAAAACAATGGCATATTCATTATTCTTACTTTATTAGAAAGAAAAAAATTGGTTTGGCTCAATAGAGTTAACAAAAATATTGATTTCTATTCTATTGGGTTGGCTAAAAGGTTCGTTCAGTTTTTTTCTGGAAGATGGCTCTAGTAGCACTTAGTTGTCTTTAACTTCATTCAAAACAATTTTGTTAGATTGTATGTGACAGCTGTCATATCAGCGTGCAGTTTAATAAAGACTTATCAAAATTGGTGCATTTTTTGCGTAGCCATTTTAGTATTGAAGATGGAAGAAAAAAAGCAACATTTTCAGTATATTATTCTTTATTATTTCAAGAAAGTTAAAAACTCAACTGAAACGCAAAAAAAGATTTGTGCAGCGTATGGAGAAGGTGCTGTGACTGATCGAACGTGTCAAAAGTAGTTTGCGAAGTTTCCTGCTGTAGATTTCTCACTCGACAATGCTCTACGGGTCGGGTAAACCAGTTGAAGTTGATAGCGATCAAATTGAGACATTAGTTGAGAACAATCAACACTACACCATGCGGAAGAGAGCCGACATACTCAAAATACCCAAATCAAGTGCTGAAAATCATTTGCACCAGCTTGGTTATGTTCATCGTTTTTATGTTTGGGTTCCACATAAATTAAGTAAAAAAAACCTTCTTGACCATATTTCCGCATGCGATTCTCTACTTAAACGTAATGAAAACGTTCTATTTTTAAAATAAATTGTGATGGGCAATGAAAAGTGGATACTGTACAATAATGTGGAATGGAAGAGATCGTAGGACAAGTGAAATGAACCACCACTAACCACACCAAAGGCCAGTCGGCATCCAAAGAAGGTGATGTTGTGTATATGGTGGGATTGGAAGGGAGTCCTCTATTATGAGCTCCTTCCGGAAATCCAAACGATTAATTCCAACAAGTACTGCTACCAATTAGATCAACTGAAAGCAGCACTCCATGAAAAGGGTCCAGAATTAGTCAACAGAAAACGCATAATCTTCCATCAGGAAACTGCAAGACTGCATGTTTCTTTGATGATCAGGCAAAAACTGTTACAGCTTGGCTGGGAGGTTCTGCTTTATCTGCCGTATTCACCTGACATTGCACCTTCAGATTTCCATTTATTTAGGTCTTTACAAAATTCTCTTAATGGGAAAAATTTAAATTCCCTGGAAGACTGTAACGGGCACCTGGAACAGTTCTTTGCTCAAAAAGATAAAAAGTTTTTGGGAAGATGGAATTATCAAGTTGCTTGAAAAATGGCAGAAGGTAGTGGAACAAAAGGGTGAATATGTTGTTCAATAAAGTTCTTGGTGAAAATGAAAAATATGTCTTATATTTTTACTTAAAAACCAAAGGCACTTTTTGGCCAACCCAATACTTTGTTTTCTACTTTAATATTGTTGTTTGTTCTGTATATGAGAGAGAACACAATGCCCCTCACTCCTGGGAATGTAAAAACATGTTGCCAACAACATCTCAAACTGACATGGTTTGGATTTACTGCATCAGTACAAAAAACAATACTAAAGGTAGTCAGAGTTCACGACTCCTGGGTATGTCACAGGCTGAGGGCAGCAACTGCAACTGCCATCAGCATGTCTCCTGATGCCACCCAGAATTGCTGAGCTACAAGTTGAGAACTGAATACTTATTGGTCACATTGCTGACAAGTTTTTGAGAGGTATGTGAATGAAGCATTCACTGAAGTTATAATAAACAGTTTTTTGCACTATATTTAGACTCATTCTTCTAGCCTAAAACTGAAGTCCAGTTTCAATGCAGAAAAGTCTTTTCCACAAGGGAATGAGAAACACATGAGAATAAATACATATCCTAGATTCTACTCTGAATGATTTCAAAACATACATTTGAATATGAAGAAACTTTCAGTGAAGTTTTAATTACTTTTATATATCACTGCATTTACTACTAGGTAGGCCTTGTTCTTAGCTTCTCTTTAAACAACTCTATTTCAGCTTTAGATTAAATCTAATTAATGTTTCAAAATAGAATTACTGTTCTAGAAATCAAAGCAGAATATTCTATAAAATTTCTACCATGTATAGTGATATGAACTACATCAGTAGAGCAGAAAAATGAATTATTTTTAAAAGTAATCTAGACATTCTCTACTGTTGACAAAAATTCAATGGAAAAGAAGGGGTAGGATTTTTTGATTTCCTCCAACCAGTAAATCACATGCTTTTTAAAGGGCTCCTTTGTTATCCTTTTATAGGAAATAGGTTTTCTTTCCAATATGTTCCTGCTCAAAATCTTTTCAGTTGAGTTGTTTTCATTGTGCCAAATGGAAGTTTTTATAAATTGTTTATGGGTGTCAAAGTTTCTTAATAGTTCAGTTGGACTGTTTACTCTCCAAGCAGTAGTAGGTAGGCAACAACATTTCTGTCAGTGTTAAAAGTTGATCTGCCAAATTTTAATGCTGTAGCTTAAACAGGACAGGCAGTGTGGTAGGAAAGCAGCTGTCCAGTACTTAACAAGATTTGGTTTGTCAACAGTATGGCTGAAGGTGTTTGACATGATACATTCTTTCTCCATCATACTTCCAGCCCTTTGTCAGAATGTATATTCTCACCTGGAGTCAATCTGCTGAATTCTTTTTACCTTTTAACAGGGAAAGGAAAACTTTGTTTAAAAGAATAACAGTAAAGAATATTAAAGAGAGTTTTTTTTACACATTGATTTTCCATGAAACTGTGACTAGAGATAATAATGAATGCTAGTTGCTTCTTCACATCCAGCAGTAAATTCCCTCAATTAGTCACATGGAGAGAAAAAAAAAAAAATCTGTGTCCCTTAAAAAAAAAAAAAAAATAGCATATGAAATCTACTTCCCCAAACTAAGAGGAAAAGTGCAGATACTGTGCAACTAAAGGGATTTCTCTGTAGTCTGAAATGGCTGTCTTACTTGGCTGTAAATCCCCCTCACATAATGTCTGAGGTCTTGCTTGCAGGGATGTGATCAAGTTACACTGCCTGAACGAAAAGTTAAAAAACAAATTAGGGCAGAGGACCTTGCCAGCTATCCATGATTTCTTGCAGTGCTTATCAGTAACCCGTGTGGGATGATTCACGGTGAGAACACCAAATCTCCTTGTCCCAGGCCGCCATGTTTCACTCTAGTGTCAATATATCAGGGGAAATGAATGCTAAGCTTATAACAGCCATAGTTAGTGTCGGACACGTTTGCAACATGGACAGAGAAGGTTGCAGCTGTGAAAACCTGTGACACAGCCCCTAGGGACTTGCTTGATAGAGTTCTTGCCTTCTGACTGATTCAGTAGCAGCAACAAACCTTCACAAGTGGTGACGTCACTGATATTGAGAGTGTCTTCTACAAGGCTGCATGCATTAAACTACTTTGATAGAACTGGGGTACAGAATCACCCACTGGTTGCTGTTTAAAATGAAGTTACTCAAAATTCAAATTTTATCTTTAAAAAAATTACATAGTAAGAACTCAAGAACTAAAATTTTATTACTTTGAACTTTGTGATAACACAGACCAAGATCTATAATCTCTCCCATTATCTCTAAATAAAGATAATACATTTATACCAATTATATATTATGTTATTATAAATTTCTAGAAGATTCGCTTTATATAATTTAATGGAAATAAAAACTCTAGTCACTCGAAGCAATTTAGGGACATTTTCATAAATTGTTAATTTAAAATCATTTTTATCAATATATTTAAATTCTTTGTTAGCTTAGCTAAATTTAATTAAAATAAAACATTTTCCTATTTTGGAGAAAAAGTATCAGAGTTGCAGGATTGCAAATTTCAGCCATCAACTCCTCTATCCTATGTACCCAAGCCACACTATTCACACACCTAAGATCTTTGCACACACTTGATGCTGAAAGAGGAGACTGCAGAATTATAAAAATAGATTTAGAAAGGTGTAACAACTGATTAAGAAAAAAAAAAAATAGTATCCAAATAATGAAATCAATGTTAGTGCCAAACAGAAGCCTCATGTGAAGTAGAAGAAAGTGATCTTAAGTGGTCAGAAAAGTAAGCACATTCCATCATTGGGACAACTGACCCTTCTTTTTTTTGTTGTTTTCTGGGTTTTTTGGCCAAGGCTTGTGGCTTGTGGGATCTTAGTTACCTGACCAGGCACTGAACCCACACCCTTGGCAGTGAAAGCACTGAGTCCTAACCACTGGACTGCCAGTCCTAACCACTGGACTGAATTCCCAACCCTTATTTTCAAAAGTAGCAAAACCTGATCCTTGATTCTGTTCAGAAACAGCATACACATAACAGGGTTAAAACTGTCCTCCCCAAGTTGTCTCCTAATGTAATCTTCTGATGCTTTACCAAGTACAGTGGCAAGTTCCCTGGGCATTAATATCTAGAGAAATGACACTATCACTCACTTGTCTCAAATACTAGCTAAAGGGAGATTCAAATTAGAAGACTTCTCCTCCAACAATTCCTGTGGCCCGTATGCCTCTCTGAAAATTGCCACTCACTTTTTCTCAGGTTTGCATTCTAGTTTACAAGTACCAAGGGAAATACATGTAGTAAATGTTGAATGTGATTCCAGTTTAAGAATTACCTCTATCAACTGTTATAACTGGTTTCAAATTTGGTTAAGCATTTCTGATATTTATGTAGACTATACACTTTACGTTCTAATTGGGTTGAAAGTGGATGATCTAAACATAATCAGCCAGTGTATACTGTAGATTTTCTTCTTTGTGCAGAAAAACCAAACCACTTTTTTAAAGTATATTTTTTTCAGATTCCCATAAGATTCCCTATTAGCAGACACAAATCTGCTTCTGTTTTTGTTTTAATGGTAGAAATAAATTATCATAATGAAGAAGTTGAGACTAAAGTAAGTAACACCCATCTAACTAAACTCATTTTTCTGCCTCCTTAGTTCCCTTAAATGTCACTGCCACTCAGGAACAAGTCATAATGCTACCCTTTCACTCCTCTCCTTCATCATCAGCCAAATAACTGACACATTACAGTCAATGATTCCCTACTTTATATCTCCCCCCGCCACCCCATTTCTAATTCTCACTGTGATTATCTATCTGTATATAAAAGCCTCACTTCTATGTTACTATGATAATCTTATATTTGAATTTATTGACTGCAGTTTCTTGACTCCATGGGTCACACTGTACAACTGCCCATTTAATCTTCTTTATATACCATGCAATTAACCTGCTCAAAATTTTGGATAATATCCCACTGGATGAGTGTCCAGGCTATGTCCAAAATTGTTTGTCCTCTAATCATGTCGTTTAGCTGTTTCCTACAAATTTTTGATTTGTAGTATGTTCAATATCTTCTAATATCCACCTTGATCTCTCCTTTGACCCACTGGAGCTAAAAAGAGCTTCTAGATGCTGGCTATATTCTATTTCTCGACCAGGGTGGTGATTAAATAGTCTACTCACTATACGTTGATCTGCACATAGAGAGGTATAGCTAAGCTTGCACACTTTTCTCTAAGTTATACTTCAATTTATTAAAAAAAAGTTTATTTGAAAAGCAAACTAAATTGTTAAAGAATAGAATTGCTGTATTAACTTGGGTTGCTCAGAGATTAGGAGGAAAAGTGTGGTTCAAGGTAACAGTTATGTTACACAAGCAGAAAACTTCCTGAGAATGAATCCAGCTAATGGAAACCAGAGCTGAAAAGTATAGAGAATAAGGCAATATTGATGTAGACCTAAGGAATATGTTATTTTATTTAACTTTAGAGTACGAAGTACAGGGTTGTATTCTATAATAATAACTAATTTCAAAATCTAACATTATATGCCAAGCATTGAGTAAAACATTTAATAAGCATTTTCTTATGTAATATTAGTTCTTTATAGGAGTACTCCTTAATTTTCAAATATATTAGTGCTTTCTGTTTACCTTTTGTTACCGTTTTTTAGCTTAATTCCATAGTACTGTGATCAGTACTATGCACGTTGTTACCAATCCCTAAAAACTTGCTGAGGTTTACTTGCTTTGTGGAGCAGCATATGGTTACTTTTTATAAATGCACCAGAAACAATTGAAACAAATGTGTATGCTGCAGTTGTTTTGTGAAGTGGTCAACCTATATGCTAATTAAGTTCTAAAAGTAGGTAATTGTGCTGTTCAAATCTTCTATACTCTTCCTGATATTTTTTTTTTTCTGTTTCAATCTGTAATTTAAGAGTTGTATTCATTTTTATTTCTAGAATCCATTTGACTATTTTATGTAGCTTCTAGGGGTCTGAATACTCCAATTTCTAAATTTCTATTTAATTACTTGTTTTTTCTCTTGGTTTTTAGATATTTCTTACTTTTTTTGATTACAAGTTATTTTTATTGGATTTTTGATTGAGTGAGAAAATTTAATATGAAAATTGTAGAGATAATTTGAAGGAACAGATTCCTTAAGGTTTTCTTTCCAGCTGTCAGGTTAGTGTAAATCTCCTTAAACAAGGGTTTCTAAACCTCAGCACTATTCATATTTTGGACCAGGATAATTCTTTGTTTTGCAAAGCTGTCCCGTGCATTGTAGGATGCTTAGCTGCTTCCCTTGCCTCTACTCACTAGATACCAGTAGCATTCTCGCATGTTTTGGCAATACAAATTGTTTCTGTACATGGCCAAATGTCCCCTGAGGTGTGGCTGTGGTGATGTCCCTGCTTAAGAACCACTGCGCCTTAACCCATTAGGAGGTGAATTTAAGTTTGTTTAGTCCTTGTGAGAACTATTCTTCTCTGCTATGACCTTACTCTTAGGTTTTAGACCTTTATTTTCCCAAATGAAAATCCAAGGTATTTATCAAAACAACTTCTACTTTGAGCCCCCAGCCTTATGAAATTGATGAGAGCTTTGTTCTACATCTCTGCCTCTCTACTACCTCTTTGTGATCAGATACTCTTCTTCCCATCCTCTGCTCCTACTTAGCAAATATCTGAGAAGAATGTGATGTCAAATGTCAGACTTACCTTCAGAGTTTCAATACCCAATCCTTTCATACAGACACTTTATATTAGCCTTCCAGCTACTTCAGCTGTTCTCAGGTAGTTCAAAGTTTGCACTTTGGTGCAAAGTAAGCTAGACTGCCATTGTCAGAGGCTAAAATTCCCTTTTGCCCAACTGTTTAAGAGTAAGTCCCAGGGGCTTCCCTGGTGGTGCAGTGGTTGAGAGTACGCCTGCCGAAGCAGGGGACACAGGTTCGTGCCCTGGTCCGGGAAGATCCCACATGCTGGGGAGTGGCTAGGCCCATGAGCCATGGCCGCTGAGCCTGCGCGTCCAGAGCCTGTGCTCCGCAACGGGAGAGGCCACAACAGTGAGAGGCCCGCGTACCACAAAAAAAAAAAAAAAAGTCCCAGGATTGCACTTCCCTGCCTTTATTGGCCTTGCATGTGTCACATGTGCATTCCTGAATGAGTCACTGTATCCAGGAAATGAAATGCTCTATTTGGTGTACCCTGAGCTCTGATCCACATCCAACGATGTGGGTGGGGTCAACCTTACTTGAACTGGTTAGAGAATAAATTATGGGTAGTTCCTGATGACCATTACCTAAACGAGCAGAAGAGGAGAGGTACAGTGGGAAGGGGGGAATACGGATGTTTGCAGGTGAAAAACAATAGCTTTCTACCCAACATAAGTGAAAGCTGAAATATAATTGTTATTCTCTAAATGTTAAATTTCCTTTTAAAAATATTTTGCCAATTAATAAAGCATTCTCTTAAAAGTTTAATCTTAAACATTAAGTTTAAAAACTATACTGTGAACTTCTGATATACTAATTGAACTCATAAAATGTATAAGGAATATCACTCAACAGAAAGAGACTCTAAGTCAACTCAGAAAAGAACTAGATTTAAAGATAAGTAAACTTTCTCACAAATGTGGTTGAATCACTTCAAAATATTATATATGTTGTGGTAGGAAAATATGTTTCACCTCTCATACATTGGTATGGGTAGTAGACTTAAACTAAGGTGTCAACCAACTTCAGCTGTCTGGGGTAGGGGGAGGGGAAGAAAAAAACTAATAATTAGAAACTATAAACTATCAACTAAGTCCCTTTGTATCCAACTTTTTAAGGGCTGAAAACAATTTTTGTACTGAAATATACAACAGTTTTGTATTAAAATACACATATACCTAAATATGAGGAAAGCAACGTTTAGCTATCTTGTTAAGCAGACATTTTTAGTGAAACTAAAATTTAGTGAAGTCAATATGAGGTATTCTGAAGCTAATCATATTTTCTGAATTGCCAATGGATGCATTTATGATTATTAGTTGTGGTGAACGGTGATTAATGTTTCTCAGTTATGCACGCTTTACCCTATCTGATGAACCTACTACCCTCACCATTTCAAATACATGACTCATTTTTGTAAATAGAAAGATAGATAGATATGGATATATATACATATATATGTACATATATTTAAATTTAATAGTATATACTTTAAATTTGACCATTGATTTAAAAATAAAATGCTTGGCATTTACTTGTTTCCACTACTTAATAGCATGTACAGGACAATCATTTACGACTGATGAAAATGTTCACTCTTTTGATATTCAGGCAGTTGCATGTTATTTCTCTACCGCTTCTATAGACATTGTTGCTGATGAAGCCAAAGTCAGTTTCCACCCAGAATTATGCAACTAACTTATTTAGTTCATGAGAACAGAAGAATAGTTGCCAAGTGCTAACCAGATAACTCTCACCAACGTGCCCCTGGCAGAAAACTTTACCAGAAGAGCTTATTTCAGAGGATCACAAAAAGTTCATCTCAACTATCTTTCAGAAAATAATTAAAACTTTAGATTGCAGTGTATGTGTGTGAGTGTGTGTGTGTGTATGTGTGTGTGTGTGTGTGAGAGAGAGAGAGAGAGAAACAGAAAGAGGGAGAGAGAAAGAG
Source organism: Aethalodelphis obliquidens (assembly GCF_003676395.1). Taxonomy (NCBI): domain Eukaryota; kingdom Metazoa; phylum Chordata; class Mammalia; order Artiodactyla; family Delphinidae; genus Aethalodelphis; species Aethalodelphis obliquidens. The sequence goes on along the minus strand of NW_020837947.1, from coordinate 62,369,497 downwards.
GGAGGGAGGAATGGAGAAAGTAATATTGTTTCATGTAAAAAAATGGCTGAAGGGAAACAATATGATAACTTTTGTCACAGAGCACTATTAAACCTGACATCTATAACGTATTTGTTTTTTTAATAGGCAATAAATGAATCGGTGATGACTTCAACAATAATTGAAAGTAATTTGGTAAGAAATTCACCAGGGATAAAAAACTCAAGAGAATTCTCTGAACCTAGAACAGGCAAACTAGAAGGATTGACCTGCCATCACAGATTTTTTTGTGTTTTGGGTTTTGTGTGTGGGTTTTTTTTTATGTGTGTGTGTGATTCCATTAGTAATATAATTGGAGCATAAAGAAAAGTGTAGAAGAATGATTATGGATTGGTTAACTTAGCTTTGGTGGATTTTAGGGAAAAAAATCATTGGTTGTAAATTTAGGATATCATAGCTGTTGAAAAATTCAAGTGCTTTCTAGTGTACAGAGTGATTTCATAGAAAACATATGCATACACTGTCAATTTCTTTTCTCTCACTGTCACAGTAAAAACAGTGACACATTTCTTAAGGAAGGAACAGTTTTTGTGATAAGATAGTCAAACTCTGTTCTAGAAAAGTAGTTTGTTTTGTTTTGTTTCGTTTTCTTTTGTTTAATGCAAATAGCAAGAGGGGACCAAAATGTGTACTTAAAAATACTTAGACTAGTTCATTTCATTATTTTCTGAAGTAAAGAAAACTTACAAATATACACACCTAAGCAAAGAGGAAAGGAAGACACTGTGATTCCTGACATAACTAGAATAAATCTCTTTTTCTGGTGTCTTCTGTCAAAACCTACCCTGGAGAAAGGAGAGAGGAGACAAAGGTATCCACAATATAGCAACAATATCAAAAGCTAGGAAACCCAGTGAGACAGAAGATGGTTTTGAAAAAACCACTGTTGTGTTGTGTGGTTGTTGTGTGGTTTATGGGTGGTTATAGCGGGACAGACTGTTTAGGCTAGCTGTGGTAGTGAGGGAATGATAAAACAGATAAAAATTAGTTGTTATTTCTGTATATATTTCACGTTCCCTCCCATCACCACCACGTTGGATCAGTCATTAGCTGCCCTTCTGCTGAGGTCAATGGGTGGTATCAGGGCACCACAAAAGCTTTTTAGTGAGGTGTTGAAAGACATAGGTAAGAAGTGATTGGTTTTCTATGACTTTTTCTATTTTTTCTATTGATATTCTAAAAACATTGCCTTCTCCCAACACTGCTCTTCTCCAGGGTGTTAAGGTGACGGAAATGATAACAAATACAGGCAATTAACAATGGTTTGATGGAGCTGGAGCTCTCCACTTATGGGCTTATCTCTACGGCCTCTTTGAACACACTTGAACCAAGTTCTAGCCTTCAATCCCTTAAAAAGTATTACAAGAGTAGGTGATAGACTCAGGAAAATAAGCACCCTTAGACTAAAAACACCTAAACACTTAAAGAGAACTGTCCTCTTCAAAAGAAAAATGACTGGGCATTATACATCTTCTGAAGCAGAAATATTAGAACAGTCAGACCAAAAATCTAAAGAAATAAGAAATGTTATGTTAGCAAATTCAAATTTCAAATAAGAATGAGAAACTATTAAAATAGCCAGGTGGAAATATTAGTTGTAAAAATATAATAAAAAGATTAATGGGGACAGCAGATGAAATTTAGCTGACGATCAAGTTGTTTAGTTGATCATATTAAGAAACTCTCTCAGAAGGAAACGGGAGAGATAAAGGAAGAAAAATGTAAAATTTAAGAGGTATGGAAGACAAAAGTAGAAACACAACATTCAGATAAAATAAATTGTCCAGAAAAATAAATGGAAACAAAGTCTTTAAAGAAATGAAAATAGTTTCCCTAAATTAAAAAAGGATAACCTAAATCATATATGGAGAAGTAAAGCATCATGAAGAGCCACTAACAACAACAACAAAAAGAATACGGAAGTACTTACAAGTTATTATAAAATATTATAACTAAGATGGAGTGGTGCTAGTGAAGGGAGAGACTAAATTGATCAGGGAGCCAAATGAGAGCCTAGATACAGACTCACATTTACTTAAAACCTAGGTAAATGATACAGGTGGAATGAACTAAGAAATTATTCAATAAATGGGGTTAGAAAAAACATCTCTAACTTGTCTCATACACAAAAACAAACTCTAACTGAATTAAGAATTTGAATATGAAAACATTTAGAAAAAATATAGTGTGTATCTTTCTGACTTTGGGAAAGATATTTAAATAAGTACAAAAATAATCAAAGAGGATAATAATAAACATAGCATTAAATTTACAATCAGTTCATCAAAAGACATCTAAAGAAAGTGAAAGATATGCTACAAAAGAGAAGATATTTGTAACACATATTCACAAAGAACTTGTATCAGCAATAAAAATGTGTAATTTTAATAGATTCTACACATTAATTTTAAAAAAGACCAGTGAACCAATAGAAGGTCATAAATCACGAATGTATGTTATACAGTATTCATGACTCACAGCTTATTAAGAGATGTTCAACCTTATTATTAACCAAAGAAAAGCAAGACAAAACTGGTAAATGAGATACCAGTTTAGAAAACTGGAGTGGTGCAACTTAAAAGGAATGACCATATCAAGGGTTTAGGAGTCTCTACACAATCTGTATTACTAAAACATTACCAGTGAGCATTTTCAACCATTTTTTCTAAAACAATTCGGCAATATTTTATAAAGTTGAAACTCATGAAGCAACAACTTTAGGTCATGTATAACAAAAAACCATGAGGAAGATTTTTTATAGCAGTGAGCTTTGCACTACTAGAAATACTGAAATTCTCATTAACTAAAAATGGATAAAAAATAAAGTATATTGATTCAATAATATATGAAAGTAAAAATAAATGAACAGCAGGCATGTTCAACAGTGATTAATCTTATTAACATGATATTTGTGTTGGAAGAGAAATTCCTAGTAGAAAATATGTGCCATGTCTTTTTATATAGATTGAAAACAAGTAAAAAATAACCATAAATTGTTTATGCATTAATTATATATGTGAAAAAAAATGAGGAAATGACAGTAGTAGTAGTTACTTCTGAAGGGAATACTTAGGGATGAATTAGGGAAGGTTTATGGAATTCAGCTATAAGTAATAGAGAGTAACTACTTTTGAGATTGGATAGTATGTTCCTAATGATTTAATATATTATGAAATATGTGAATGAAATAACAAAATTGATCATTAAAAAAAGGTTACTGATATATCCACAGTGATTGTCATGAACAAAAGATTGTGATAAATTCAATTCTATGTATCTAATTTTCAATTAAAGATAAAAGCAAGGGGACGTAAATAAACTCATTTGTGTTTTCAAATTCATAGTTTTTTGCTAATTAAAAATAAACTTCTATCTTTCAATCCAAAACCCCAATGACTTTCTCACTCATTAAATCTCATCTTGGGGGCTTCCCTGGTGGCGCAGTGGTTGAGAGTCCGCCTGCTGATGCAGGGGACACAGGTTCGTGCCCTGGTCTGGGAAGATCCCACATGCCGCAGAGCGGCTGGGCCCGTGAGCCATGGCCGCTGAGCCTGCGCTCGCAACGGGAGAGGCCACGGCAGTGAGAGGCCCGCGTACCGCAAAAAAAAAAAAAATCTCATCTTGGAGTTTCTATACATAATTATTTTTAAAAGCATTTAAGTAGTTACAGTTGTCTATTTATCTAAAGAGAGAGCACAATATCTTTCTAGAAGATTAGAAAATCAAAATAAATGGAAAATATAACTTGAAAATATTATGATTATATATACCCTTTTCTTATTCATACTTTAGTTTGCAGTCTCACTTAGAGAATAAACAAACCACTACTAGCATAGTATCCCTTTACAAGCGATGAGAACCTAGAGTCTAAAAAACTTTAAAGGACAGATCAAAATTTAGGGGACAAAAGGCATTGGGTAATGTTAACCCATTCATTTCTTTGATGTTATTTGACAAAAGAGTATACGGGCATAACTTGTCTTATTGCACTTTGCTTTACTGTGCTTCATAGATAATTGTTTTTTATAAATTGAAGGTTTGCGGCAACCCTGCATCGAACAACTTTATTGGTGCCACTTTTTTAAACAGCATTTGCTCACTTCATGTCTCTGTCATATTTTAATAATTTTTGTAATATTTCAAAATTTTCATTACTATATTTTTTATGGTAATGCATCATCAGTGATGTTTGGTATTAGTATTGTAATTGTTTGGGGCACCACAAACTTCACCCATATAAGGCAATGAACTTAATCGATAAATGTGTGTGCTCTGACTGCTGCACCAACTGGCCATTCCCCCTTCTCTCTCCCTCTCCTCAGGCCTCTCTATTTCCTGAGACACAACAATATTGAAATTAGGCCATTTAATAATCCTTCAGTGGCCTCTAAGTGTTCAAGTGAAGGGAAGAGTTGCAAATCTCTCACTTTAATTCAAAAACTAGAAATTATTAGCTTAGTGAGGAAGACATCTCAAAAGCATAAATATGCTGAGAGCTAGGCTTCTTGTGCCAAACAATTAGCCAGGCTGTAAATGCAAAAGAAAAGTTCTTGAAGGCAATCGAAAGTGCTACTCCTGTGAACACCTGAATGATAAGGAAGCAAAACAAACACTGCTGATATGAATAAAGTTTTAGGGGTCTAGATAGAAAATCAAACCAGCCACAATATTCCCTTAATCCAAAGCCTAATCCAGAGCAAGGCCCTAACTCTCTTCAATTTTATGAAGGCTGATAGAGGTGAGGAATCTGCAGAAGAAAATTTCAAGGTAGCAGAGGTTGGTTCACGTCCTATAAGAAAAGAAGCTGTCTCTGTAACATAAAAGTACAAGCTGAAGCAGCAAGTGCTAACATAGAAGTTTGCAGCAAGTTATCCAGAAGATCTAGCTAAAATAATTCATGAAGGCGGCTACACAAAATGACAGATTTTCAATGTAAACAAAAGTCTGGCTAGGACTTTTATAGCCAGAGAGGAGAAGTCAATGCCTGGCTTTAAAACTTCAAAGCACAGGCTGTCTCTCTTGTTAGGGGTTAATAATGCAGCTGGTGACTTTAAATTGAAGCCAACACTAATTTACCATTGTGAAAATCCATTAAGAATTATAGTAAATATACACTGCTTGTGCTCTATAAATGGAACATCAAAGCCTGCATGACAGCTTGGGATTACAGCATGGTTTACTGAATATTTTTTTTAATATCTTTATTGGAGTATAATTGCTTTACAATGGTGTGTTAGTTTCTGCTTTATAACAAAGTGAATCAGTTGTACATAATACATATGTTCCCATATCTCTTCCCTCTTGCGTCTCCCTCCCTCCCACTCTCCCTATCCCACCCCTCTAGGTGGTCACAAAGCACCGAGCTAATCTCCATGTGCTATGCGGCTACCTCCCACTAGCTAGCTATTTTACGTTTGGTAGTGTATATATGTCCATGGCACTCTCTCACTGTCACAGCTTACCCTTGCCACTCCCCATATCCTCAAGTCCATTCTCTAGTAGGTCTGAGTCTTTATTCCCGTCTTACCCCTAGGATCTTCATGACCTTTTTTTTTTTCTTAGATTCCATATATATGTGTTAGCATACGGTATTTGTTTTTATCTTTCTGACTAACTTCACTCTGTATGACAGACTCTAGGTCTATCCACCTCACTACAAATAACTCAATTTCGTTTCCTTTTATGGGTGAGTAATATCCCACTATATATATGTGTCGCATCTTCTTTATCCATTCATCTGTTGATGGGCACCTAGGTTGCTTCCATGTCCTGGCTATTGTAAACAGATCTGCAATGAACATTTTGGTACATGACACTTTTTGAATTATGGTTTTCTCAGGGTATATGCCCAGTAGTGGGATTGCTGGGTCGTATGGTAGTTCTATTTTTAGTTTTTTAAGGAACCTCCATACTGTTCTCCATAGCGGCTGTAATAATTTACATTCCCACCAAAGGTGCAAGTGTTCCCTTTTCTACACACCCTCTCCAGCATTTATTGTTTCTCGATTTTTTGATGATGGCCATTCTGACCGGTGTGAGATGATATCGCATTGTACTTTTGATCTGTATTTCTCTAAAGATTAATGATGTTGAGCATTCTTTCATGTGTTTGTTGGCAATCTGTATATCTTCTTTGGAGAAATGTCTGTTTAGGTCTTCTGTCCATTTTTGGATTGGGCTGTTTGCTTTTTTGTTATGGAGCTGCATGAGCTGCTTGTAAATTTTGGAGATTAATCCTTTGTCAGTTGCTTCATTTGCAAATGTTTTCTCCCATTCTGAGGGTTGTCTTTTGGTCTTGTTTATGGTTTCCTTTGCTGTGCAAAAGCTTTGAAGTTTCATTAGGTCCCATTTGTTTATTTTTGTTTTTATTTCCATTTCTCTACGAGGTGGGTCAAAAAAGGATCTTGCTGTGATTTATGTCAGTGTTCTGCCTATGTTTTCCTCTAAGAGTTTCATAGTGTCTGGCCTTACATTAAGGTCTTTAATCCATTTTAAGTTTATTTTTGGGTATGGTGTTAGGGAGTGTTCTAATTTCATACTTTTACATGTACCTGTCCAGTTTGTCCAGCACCACTTATTGAAGAGGCTGTCTTTTCTCCATTGTATATTCTTGCCTCCTTTATCAAAGATAAGGTGACCATATGTGCGTGGGTTTATCTCTGGGCTTTCTATCCTGTTCCATTGATCTATATTTCTGTTTTTGTGCCAGTACCATACTGTCTTGATTACTGTAGCTTTCTAGTATAGTCTGATGTGAGGCAGCCTGATTCCTCCAGCTGCAATTTTTGTTCTCAAGATTGCTTTGGTTATTTAGGATCTTTTGTGTTTTCATACAAATTGTGAAATTTTTTGTTCTAGTTCTGTGAAAAATGCCAATGGTAGTTTGATAGGGATTGCATTGAATCTGTAGATTGCTTTGGGTAGTAGAGTCATTTTCACAATGTTGATTCTTCCAATGCAAGAACATGGTATACCTCTCCATCTATTTGTATCAACTTTAATTTCTTTAATTAGTGTCGTATAATTTTCTGCATACAGGTCTTTTGTCTCCTTAGGTGGCTTTATTCCTAGATATTTTATTGTTTTTCTTGCAATGGTAAATGGGAATGTTTTCTTAATTTCACTTTTAGATTTTTCATCACTAGTGTATTAGAATGCCAGAGATTTCTGTGCATTAATTTTGCATCCTGCTACTTTACCAAATTCATTGATTAGCTCTAGTAGTTTTCTGGTAGCATCATTAGGATTCTCTAAGTAGAGTATCATGTCATCTGCAAACAGTGACAGCTTTACTTCTTCTTTTCCGATTTGGATTCCTTTTATTTCTTTTTCTTCTCTGATTGCTATGGCTAAAACTTCCAAAATTATTTTGAATAGGAGTGGTGAGAGCCTGGAGGGGAAGATGGCGGAAGAGCAAGAAGCAGAGATCACATTCCTCCCCACAGATACACCAGAAATACATCTACACGTGGAACAACTCCTACAGAACACCTACTGAATGCTGGCAGAAGACCTCAGACCTCCCCAAAGGAAAGAACCTCCCCATATACCTGGGTAGGGCAAAAGAAAAAAACAGAGACAAAATAATAGGGATGGGACCTGCACCAGCGGGAGGGAGCTGTGAAGGAGGAAAGGTTTCCACACACTAGGAAGCCCCTTCACGGGCAAAGACTGTGGGTGGTGGAGGAGGAAAGCTTCGGAGCTATGGAGGAGAGCACAGCCACAGGGGTGCGCAGGGCAAAGCGGGGAGATTCCCGCACAGAGGATCAGTGCCGACCGGCACTCACCAGCCTGAGAGGCTTGTCTGCTCACCCGCCAGGGCGGGCGGGGCTGCAAGCTGAGGCTCTGGCTTTGGTCGGAGCGCAGGGAGAGGACTGGGGTTGGCGGCGTGAACACAGCCTGAAGGGGTTAGTGCACCACGGCTATCCGGGGGGGAGTCCGGAGAAAGGTCTGGAGCTGTGGAAGAGGCAAGAGACTTTTTCTTCCCTCTTTGTTTCCTGGTGCGCGAGGAGAGGGGATTAAAAGCTCCGCATAAAGGAGCTCCAGAGACGGTGTGAGCCACGTCTAAAAGCGCGGACCCCAGAGACGGGCAGGAGACACTAAGGCTGCTGCTGCCACCGCCAGGAAGCCTGTGTGCAAGCACAGGTCACTGTCCACACCTCCTTTCCGGGGAGCCTGTGCAGCCGGCCACTGCCGGGTTCCCAGGATCCAGTGACAACTTCCTCGGGAGAATGCACGGTGAGCCTCAGGCTGATGCAACGTCATGCTGGCCTCTGCCGCCGCAGGCTCGCCCCGCACTACATGCCCCTCCTGCCCCTCGGCCTGAGTGAGCCAGAGCCCCCGAATCAGTGGCTCCTTTAACCCCGTCCGGTCTGAGTGAAAAACAGACATCATCCGGCGACCTACACACAGAGGCGGGGCCAAATCCTAAGCTGAGCCCCTGGGAGCTGTGAGAACAAAGAAGAGAAAGGGAAATCTCTCCCAGCAGCCTCAGAAGCTGCAGATTAAAGCTCCACAATCAACTTGATGTACCCTGCATCTGTAGAATACATGAATAGACAACAAATCATCCCAAATTGAGGAGGTGGAATTTGAAAGCAAGATTTATGATTTTTTCCCCTTTTGCTCTTTTTGAGAGTGTGTATGTGTATGCTTCTGTGTGAGATTTTGTCTGTATAGCTTTGCTTCCACCATTTGTCCTGGGGTTCTATCCGTCCTTTTTTTAAAAAAAAATTTTTCTTAATAAATATTTTTAAATTAATAACGTTATTATATTTTACTCTATTTTATTTTACTTTATCTTCTTTCTTTCTTTCTTTTTTCCTTCCTTCCCTCCTTCTTTCTTCCATCTTCCCACCATCCCTCACTCCTTCCTTTCTTCCTTCTTTCCTTCCTTCCTTCCTTCCTTCCTTCCTGCCTTCCTTCCTTTCTTTCTACTTCTACTAATTCTTTCTCTCTACTTTTTCTCCCTTTTATTCTGAGACATGTGGGTGAAAGGCTCTTGGTGCTGCAGCCAGGAGTCAGTGCTGTGCCTCTGAGGTGGCAGAGCAAACTTCAGGACACTGGTCAACAAGAGACCTCCCAGCTCCACATAATATCAAATGGCGAAAATCTTCCAGAGATCTCCATATCAACGCCAGCACCCAACTTCACTAAACGACCAGCAAGCTACATTGCTAGACACCCTATGCCAAACAACTAGCAACACAGGAACACAACCCCACCTATTAGCAGAGAGGCTGTCTAAAATCATAAGTCTACAGACACCCCCAAATGCACCACCAGACGTGGACCTGCCCACTAGAGAGACAAGATCCAGCCTCATCCACCAGAATACAGGCACTAGTCCCCTCCACCAGAAAGCCTACACAACCCACTGAAACAACCTTAGCCACTGGGGACAGACACCAAAAACAACGGGAACTAGGAACCTGCAAAAACGAGAACCCAAACACAGTAAGATAAGCAAAATGAGAAGACAGCAAAACACACTGCAGACGAAGGAGCAAGATAAAAACCCACCAGACCTAACAAATGAAGAGGAAATAGGCAGTCTACCTGAAAAAGAATTCAGAATACTGATAGTAAAGATGATCCAAAATCTTGGAAATAGAATAGGCAAAATGCAAGAAACTTTTAAAAAGGACCTAGAAGAACTAAAGAGGAAACGAGCAATGATGAACAACACAATAAATGAAATTAATAATACTCTAGAAGGGATCAATAGCAGAATAACTGAGGGAGAAGAACGCAAAAGTGACCTGGAAATAAAATAGTGGAAATAACTATTGCAAAGCAGAATAAAGAAAAAAGAATGAAAAGATCTGAGGACAGTCTCAGAGACCTCTGGGACAACAATAAACGCACCAACATTCGAATTATAGGGGTTCCAGAAGAAGAAGAGAAAAAGAAAGGGACTGCGAAAATATTTGAAGAGATTATAGTTGAAAATTTCCTTAATATGGGAAAGGAAATAGTTAATCAAGTCCAGGAAGCACAGAGTGTCCCATACAGGATAAATGCAAGGAGAAATACTCCAAGACACATTTTAATCAAACTGTCAAAAATTAAATACAAAGAAAGCATATTAAAAGCAACAAGAGGAAAAACAACAAATAACACACAAGGGAAACCCCATAAGGTTAACAGTTGATCTTTCAGCAGAAACTCTGCAAGCCACAACAGAGTGGCAGGACATATTTAAAGCGATGAAGAAGAAAAATCTGCAACCAAGATTACTCTACCCAGCAAGGATCTCATTCAGATTTGATGGAGAAATTAAAACCTTTACAGACAAGAAAAGCTGAGAGAGTTCAGCACCACCAAACCAGCTTTACAAAAAATGCTAAAGGAATTTCTCTAGGCAAGAAATACAAGAAAAGGAAAAGACCTACAATAACAAACCCAAGACAAATAAGAAAATGATAATAGGAACATACGTATCGATAATTACCTTAAATGTAAATGGCCTAAATGCTCCCACCAAAAGACACAGACTGGCTGAATGGATACAAAAACAAGACCCCTATATATGCTGTCTACAAGAGACCCACTTCAGACCTAGGGACACATACAGACTGACAGTGAGGGGATGGAAAAAGATATTCCATGCAAATGGAAATCAGAAGAAAGCTGGAGTAGCAATTCTCATATCAGACAAAATAGACTTTAAAATAAAGACTATTACAAGACACAAAGAAGGACACTACATAATGATCAAGGGATCGATCCAAGAAGAAGATATAACAATTGTAAATATTTATGCACCCAACATAGGTGCACCTCAATACATAAGGCAAATACTGACAACCATAAAAGGGGAAATCGACAGTAACACATTCATAGTAGGGGACTTTAACACCCCACTTTCACCAATGGACAGATCATCCAAAATGAAAATAAATAAGGAAACACAAGCTTTAATGATACATTAAACAAGATGGACTTAATTGATATATATAGGACATTCCATCCAAAAACAACAGAATACACATTTTTCTCAAGTGCTCATGGAACATTCTCCAGGACAGATCATATCTTGGGTCACAAATCTAGCCTTGGTAAATTTAAGAAAATTGAAATCGTATCAAGTATCTTTTCTGACCACAATGCTATGAGGCTAGATATCAATTACAGGAAAATATCTGTAAAAAATACAAACACATGGAGGATAAACAATACACCACTTAATAACGAAGTGATCACTGAAGAAATCAAAGAGGAAATCAAAAAATACCTACAAACAAATGACAATGGACACGATGACCCAAAACCTATGGGATGCAGCAAAAGCAATTTTAAGAGGGAAGTTTATAGCAATACAAGCCTACCTTAAGAAACAGGAAACATCTCAAATAAACAACCTAACCTTGCACCTAAAGCAATTAGAGAAAGAACAAAAAAAAACGCAAAGTTAGCAGAAGGAAAGAAATCATAAAAATCAGATCAGAAATAAATGAAAAAGAAATGAAGGAAATGAGAGCAAAGATCAATAAAACTGAAAGCTGATTCTTTGAGAAGATAAACAAAATAGATAAACCATTAGCCAGACTCATCAAGAAAAAAAGGGAGAAGACTCAAATCAATAGAATTAGAAATGATAAAGGAGAAGTAACAACTGACACTGCAGAAATACAAAAGATCCTGAGAGATTACTACAAGCAACTCTATGCCAATAAAATGGCCAACCTGGAAGAAATGGACAAATTCTTAGAAATGCACAACCTGCTGAGACTGAACCAGGAAGAAAAAGAAAATATGAACAGACCAATCACAAGCAGTGAAATCGAAACTGTGATAAAAAGGCTTCCAACAAACAAAAGCCCAGGACCAGATGGCTTCACAGGCGAATTCTATCAAACACTTAGAGAAGAGCTAACACCTATCCTTCTCAAACCCTTCCAAGATATAGCAGAGGTAGCAACACTCCCAAATTCAGTATACAAGGCCACCATCACCTTGATACCAAAACCAGACAAGGATGTCACAAAGAAAGAAAACTACAGGCCAATATCACTGATGAACATAGATGCAAAAATCCTCAACAAAATACTAGCTAACAGAATCCAACAGCACATTAAAAGTATCATACACCATGAACAAGTGGGGTTTATTCCAGGAATGCAAGGATTCTTCAATATACGCAATCAATGTGATAAACCATATTAACAAATTGAAGGAGAAAAACCATATGACAATCTCAATAGATGCAGAGAAAGCTTTTGACAAAATTCAACACCCATTTTTGATAAAAACCCTGCAGAAAAACTCTGCAGAAAATAGGCATAGAGGGAACTTTCCGCAACATAATAAAGGCTATATATGACAAACCTACCACCAACATCATCCTCAGTGGTGAAAAACTGAAAGCATTTCCACTAAGATCAGGAACAAGACAAGGTTGCCCACTCTTACGGCTCTTATTCAACATAGTTTGGGAAGTTTTAGCCACAGCAATCAGAGAAGAAAAGGAAATAAAAGGAATCCAAATCGGAAAAGAAGTAAAGATGTCACTGTTTGCAGATGACATGATACTCTACTTAGAGAATCCTAAAGATGCTACCAGAAAACTACTGGAGCTAATCAATGAATTTGGTAAAGTTGCAGGATACAAAATTAATGCACAGAAATCTCTGGCATTCCTATACACTAATGATGAAAAATCCGAAAGTGAAATCAAGAAAACACTCCCATTTACCATTGCAGCAAAAAGAATAAAATATCTAAGAATAAACCTACCAAAGGAGACAAAAGACCTGTAGGCAGAAAATTATAAGACACTGATGAAAGAAATTAAAGATGATACAAACTGATGGAGAGATACACCATGTTCTTGGATTGGAAGAATCAACATTATGAAAATGACTCTACTACCCAAAGCAATCTACAGATTGAATGCAATCCTTATCAAACTACCACTGCCATTTTTCACAGAACTAGAACAAAAAAAATTCACAATTTGCATGGAAACATAAAACACCCCAAACAGCCAAAGCAATCTTGAGAAAGAAAAACGGAGCTGGAGGAATCAGGCTCCTGGATTTCAGACTATACTACAAAGCTATAGTAATCAAGACAGTATGGTACTGGCACAAAAACAGAAATATAGATCAATGGAACAGGACAGAAAGCCCAGAGATAAACCCACGCACATATTGTCACCTTATCTTTGATAAAGAAGGCAGGAATGTACAGTGGAGAAAGGACAGCCTCTTCAAAAAGTGGTGCTGGGAAAACTGGACAGGTACATGTAAAAGTATGAGATTAGATCACTCCCTAACACCATACACAAAAATAAACTCAAAATGGATTAAACACCTAAATGTAAGGCCAGAAATTATCAAATTCTTAGAGAAAAACATAGGCAGAACACTCTATGACATAAATCACAGCATGATCCTTTTTGACCCACCTCTTAGAGAAATGGAAATAAAAACAAAAATAAACAAATGGGACCTAATGAAACTTCAAAGCTTTTGCACAGCAAAGGAAATCATAAACAAGACCAAAAGACAACCCTCAGAATGGGAGAAAATATTTGCAAATGAAGCAAATGACAAAGGATTAATTTCCAAAATTTACAAGCAGCTCATGCAGCTCCATAACAAAAAAAAGCAAACAGCCCAATCCAAAAATGGGCAGAAGACCTAAATAGATATTTCTCCAAAGAAGATATACGGACTCCCAACAAACACATGAAAGAATGCTCAACATCATTAATCATTAAAGAAATACAAATCAAAACTACAATGAGATATCATCTCACACCGGTCAGAATGGCCATCATCAAAAAATCTAGAAACAATAAATGCTGGAGAGGGTGTGGAGAAAAGTGAACACTCTTGCAGTGCTGGTGGGAATGTGAATTGGTACAGCCACTATGGAGAACTGTATGGAGTTCCTTAAAAAACTACAAATAGAACTACCATATGACCCAGCAATCCCACTACTGGGCATATACCCTGAGAAAACCATAATTCAAAAAGAGTCATGTACCAAAATGTTCATTGCAGCTCTATTTACAATAGTCCGGAGATGGAAACAACCTAAATGCTCATCATCGGATGAATGGATAAAGAAGATGTGGCACAAATATACAATGGAATATTATTCAGCCATAAAAAGAAACGAAATTGAGCTATTTGTAATGAGAGGATAGACCTAGAGTCTGTCATACAGAGTGAAGGAAGTCAGAAAGAGAAAGACAAATACCATATGCTAACACATATATATGAAATTTAACAAAAAAAAAAATGTCATGAAGAACCTAGAGGTAAGAAAGGAATAAAGACACAGACCTACTAGAGAACGGACTTGAGGATATGGGGAGGGAGCAGGGTGAGCTGTGACAAAGCTAGAGAGAGGCATGGACATATATACACTACCAAACGTAAGGTAGATAGCTAGTGGGAAGCAGCCGCATAGCACAGGGAGATCAGCTAGGTGATTTGTGACCGCCTGGAGGGGTGGGATAGGGAGGGTGGTAGGGAGGGAAATGCAAGAGGGAAGAGATATGGGAACATATGTATATGTATAACTGATTCACTTTGTTATAAAGCATAAACTAACACACCATTGTAAAGCGATTATACCCCAATAAAGATGTTAAAAAAAAAAAAACAGTGGTGAGAGTGGGCAAACTTGTCTTGTTCCTGATCTTAGTGGGAATGGTTTCAGTTTTCACCATTGAGGACGATGTTGGCTGTGAGTTTGTCATACATGGCTTTTATTACGTTGACGATAGTTCCCTCTATGCCTACTTTCTGCAAGGTTTTTTTAATCATAAATGGGTGTTGAATTTTGTGAGAAGCTTTGTCTGTATCTATTGAGATGATCATATGGCTTTTCTCCTTCAATTTGTTTATATGGTGTATCATGTTGTTTGATTTGCATATATTGAAAAATCCTTGCATTCCTGGAATAAACCCCACTTGATCATGGTGTATGATCCTTTTAATGTGCTGTTGGGTTCTGTTTGCTAGTATTTTGTTGAGGATATTTACATCAATGTTCATCAGTGATCTTGGCCTGTAGTTTTCTTTCTTTGTGACATCTTTGTCTGGTTTTGGTATCAGGGTGATGGTGGCCTCGTAGAATGAGTTTGGGAGTGTTCCTACCTCTGCTATATTTTGGAGGAGTTTGAGAAGGATAGGTGTCAGCTCTTCTCTAAGTGTTTGACAGAATTCGCCTGTGAAGCCATCTGGTCCTGGGCTTTTGTTTGTTGGAAGCCTTTTTATCACAGTTTCGATTTCACTGCTTGTGATTGGTCTGTTCATATTTTCTTTTTCTTCCTGGTTCAGTCTCAGCAGGTTGTGCATTTCTAAGAATTTGTCCATTTCTTCCAGGTTGGCCATTTTATTGGCATAGAGTTGCTTGTAGTAATCTCTCATGATCCTTTGTACTTCTTCAGTGTCAGTTGCTACCTCTCCTTTTTCACTTCTAATTATATTGATTTGAGTCTTCTCCCTTTTTTTCTTGATGAGTCTGGCTAATGGTTTATCAACTTTGTTTATCTTCTCAAAGAACCAGCTTCTAGTTTTATTGATCTTTGCTATTGTTACCTTCATTTCTCTTTCATTTATTTCTCATCTGCTCTTAATGATTTATTTCCTTCTGATAATTTTGCGGTTTGTTTGTTCTTCTTTCTCTAATTGCTTTAGGTGCAAGGTTAGGTTGTTTATTTGAGATGTTTCCTGTTTCTTAAGGTAGGCTTGTATTGCTATAAACTTCCCTCTTAAAATTGCTTTTGCTGCATCCCATAGGTTTTGGGTCATCGTGTCCATTGTCATTTGTTTGTAGGTATTTTTTGATTTCCTCTTTGATTTCTTCAGTGATCACTTCGTTATTAAGTGGTGTATTGTTTATCCTCCATGTGTTTGTATTTTTTACAGATATTTTCCTGTAATTGATATCTAGCCTCATAGCATTGTGGTCAGAAAAGATACTTGATACGATTTCAATTTTCTTAAATTTACCAAGGCTAGATTTGTGACCCAAGATATGATCTGTCCTGGAGAATGTTCCATGAGCACTTGAGAAAAATGTGTATTCTGTTGTTTTTGGATGGAATGTCCTATATATATCAATTAAGTCCATCTTGTTTAATGTATCATTAAAGCTTGTGTTTCCTTATTTATTTTCATTTTGGATGATCTGTCCATTGGTGAAAGTGGGGTGTTAAAGTCCCCTACTATGAATGTGTTACTGTCGATTTCCCCTTTTATGGTTGTCAGTATTTGCCTTATGTATTGAGGTGCACCTATGTTGGGTGCATAAATATTTACAATTGTTATATCTTCTTCTTGGATCGATCCCTTGATCATTATGTAGTGTCCTTCTTTGTGTCTTGTAATAGTCTTTATTTTAAAGTCTATTTTGTCTGATATGAGAATTGCTACTCCAGCTTTCTTCTGATTTCCATTTGCATGGAATATCTTTTTCCATCCCCTCACTGTCAGTCTGTATGTGTCCCTAGGTCTGAAGTGGGTCTCTTGTAGACAGCATATATAGGGGTCTTGTTTTTGTATCCATTCAGCCAGTCTGTGTCTTTTGGTGGGAGCATTTAGTCCATTTACAGTTAAGGTAATTATTGATACGTATGTTCCTATTCCCATTTTCTAAATTGTTTTGGGTTCGTTATTGTAGGTCTTTTCCTTTTCTTGTGTTTCTTGCCTAGAGAAGTTCCTTTAGCATTTTTTGTAAAGCTGGTTTGGTGGTGCTGAGCTCTCTCAGCTTTTGCTTGTCTGTAAAGTTTTTAATTTCTCTATCAAACCTGAATGAGATCCTTGCTGGGTAGAGTAATCTTGGTTGCAGATTTTTCTTCTTCATCGCTTTAAATATGTCCTGCCACTCTGTTGTGGCTTGCAGAGTTTCTGCTGAAAGATCAACTGTTAACCTTATGGGGTTTCCCTTGTGTGTTATTTGTTGTTTTTCGTTGCTGCTTTTAATATGTTTTCTTTGTATTTAATTTTTGATAGTTTGATTAATATGTGTCTTGGCGTGTTTCTCCTTGGATCTATCCTGTATGGGATTCTTTGTGCTTCCTGGACTTAACTATTTCCATTCTCATATTAGGGAAGTTTTCAACGATAATCTCTTCAAATATTTTTGCAGTCCCTTTCTTTTCCTCTTCTGGGACCCCTATAATTTAAATGTTGGTGTGTTTAATGTTGTCCCAGAGGTCTCTGAGACTGTCCCCAGTTCTTTAAATTTATTTTTTTTTTGCGCTATGCCGGCCTCTCACCACCGTGGCCTCTCCCATTGTGGAGTACAGGCTCTGGACATGCAGGCTCAGCGGCCATGGCCCAGAGGCCCAGCCACTCCACGGCATGTGGGATCATCCCAGACTGGGGCACGAACCCATGTCCCCTTCATCGGCAGGTGGACCCTCAACCACTGGGCACCAGGGAAGCCCTGTCCTCAGTTATTTTCTTTCTTTTTTCTTTATTTTGCTCTGCAGTAGTTATTTCAACTATTTTATCTTCCAGGTCACTTATCCGTTCTTCTCCCTCAGTTATTCTGCTATTGATCCCTTCTAGAGTATTATTAATTTCATTTATTGTGTTGTTCATCATTGCTCATTTCCTCTTTAGTTCTTCTAGGTCCTTTTTAAAAGTTTCTTGCATTTTGCCTATTCTATTTCCAAGATTTTGGATCATCTTTACTATCAGTATTCTGAATTCTTTTTCAGGTAGACTGCCTATTTCCTCTTCATTTGTTAGGTCTGGTGGGTTTTTACCTTGCTCCGTCATCTCCTGTGTGTTTTTCTGTCTTTTCATTTCGCTTAACTTACTGTGTTTGGGGTCTCCTTTTCGCAGGCTGCAGGTTCGTAGTTCACTTTGTTTTTGGTATCGGTCCGCAGTGGCTAAGGTTGGTTCAGTGGGTTGTGTAGGTTTCCTGGTGGAGGGGACTAGTGCTTGTGTTCTTGTGGATGAGCCTGGATCCTGTCTTTCTGGTGGGCAGGTCCACATCTGGTGGTGTGTTTTGGGGTGTCTGTGGCCTTATTATGATTTTAGGCAGCCTCTCTGCTAATGGATGGGGCTTTGTTCCTGTGCTGCTAGTTGTTTGGCATAGGGTGTCCAGCACTGTAGCTTGCTGGTCCTTGAGTGAAGCTGGGTGTTGGTGTTGAGATGGAGATCTCTGGGAGATTTTTGCCTTTTGATATTATGTGGAGCTGGGAGGTCTCTTGTGGACCACTGTCCTGAAGTTTGCTCTGCCACCTCAGAGGCACAGCACTGACTCCTGGCTCGAGCACCAACAGACTGTCCTCCACACAGCTCAGAATAAAAGGGAGAAAAAATAGAAAGAAAGAAAGAGGATAAAATAAAGTAAGATAAAATAAAATAATTAAAATAATAAAAATAATTATTAAGAAAAAAATTTTAAAAAGTACAAAAAAGAAAAACAAAAAACAGACGGACAGAACCCTAGGACAAATGGTGAAAACAAAGCTATACAGACAAAATCTCACACAGAAGCATACACATACACACTCACAAAAAGAGGAAAAGGGGAAAAAATAATCTATCTTGCTCCCAAAGTCCACCTCCTCAGTTTGGGATGATTCGTTGTCTATTCAGGTATTACACAGATGCAGGGTACATCAAGTTGATTGTGGAGCTTTAATCCACTGCTTCTGAGGCTGCTGGGAGAAATTTCCCTTTCTGTTCTTTGTTCGCACAGCTCCTGAGGTTCAGCTTTGGATTTGGCTCCGCCTCTGCGTGTAGGTCGCCTGAGAGTGTCTGTACTTTGCTCAGACAGAATGGGGTTAATGGTGCCACTGATTCACGCACTCTGGCTCACTCAGGCAGGGGGAGGAAGGGGCACGGAGTGCGGGGCGAGCCTGCGACTGCAGAGGCTGGCATGACATTGCACCAACCTGAAGCGTGCCGTGCGTTATCCCGGGTAAGTTGTCCCTGGATCCCGGGACCCTGGCAGTGGTGGGCTGCACAGTCTCCCGGGAGGGGAGGTGGGGATAGTGACCTGTGTTTGCACACAGGTCTCTTGGTGGCGGCAGCAGCAGCCTTAGCATCTCATGCCCGTCTCTGGGGTCCACACTGATAGCCGCGGCTCATGCCCGTCTCTGGAGCTCCTTTAAGCGGAGCTTTTAAGCCAGTCTCCTCGCGCACCAGGAAACAAAGAGGGAAGAAAAAGTCTCTTGCCTCTTCCACAGTTCCAGACCTTTTTCCGGACTCCCTCCCGGATAGCCGTGGAGCACTAACCCCTTCAGGCTGTGCTCACGTCGCCAACCCCAGTCCTCTCTTCCTGGGATGTAACCTCCGAAGCCCCAGCCTCAGTTCCCAGCCCCCGCCCGTCCCAGCGGGGTAGAAGACAAGCCTCTCGGGCTGGTGAGTGCAGGTCAGCACCAATCCTCTGTGTGGGAATCTCTTCACTCTGCCTTATGCACCCCTGTTGCTGTGCTCTCCTCCGCAGCTCCAAAGCTTTCCCCCTCAGCCACCCACAGTCTCCACCCACGAAGGGGCTTCTAGTGTGTGGAAACCTTTCCTCCTTCACAGCTCCCTCCCACTGGTGCAGGTCCCGTCCCTATTCTTTTGTCTCTGTTTTTTTTCTTTTTTCTTTTGCCCTACCCAGGTATGTGGGGAGTTTCTTGCCTTTTGGGAGGTCTGCTGTGTTCTGCCAGCGTTCAGTGGGTGTTCTATAGGAGCAGTTCCACATGTAGATGTATTTCTGATGTATCTGTGGGAAGGAAGGTGATCTACGCGTCCTACTCTTCCGCCATCTTCTCCTCTCTCCAGTTTACTGAATATTTTAAGCCCATTGCTGAGAACTACTGCTCAGAAAAAAAATTCCTTTCAAAATATTTCTGCTCATTGACAATGCACCTGGTCACCCAAGAGCTCTGATGGTGATGTACAACGAGATGAATGTTGTTTTCATGCTTGCTAACACAACATTCATTCTGCAGTCCATGGATCAAGGAGTCATTTCAACTTTCAGGTTTTATTATTTAAGAAATATGTTTCATAAGGTCATACCTGCTATAGGTGCTTCCCCTGATGGATTTGGAAAAAGCAAATTGAAAATCTTCTGGAAAGTATTCACCACTCTAGATGCTATAAAGAACATTCATGATTCATGGGAAAAGGTAAAAATATCAACATTCTCAGGAACTTGGAAGATGTTGACTCCAACCCCCATGGGTGACTTTGAGGGGGTTCAAGACTTCAGTAAAGAAAGTAACTGCAGATGTGGTGGAAATACAACAAGAGAACTAGAATTAGACATAGAACCTGAAGGTGTGACCAAATCAACTGTTACTTGTTGATAATGGATGAAGAGTTGCTACTTGTGGAAGAGCAAAGAAAGTGGTTTCTTGAGATGGAATCTACTCCTGGTGAAGATTCTTTGAAGGTTGTTGAAATGACAACAAAGGGAGATTTAGAATATTACATAAACTTAGTTGATAAGCAGTAGAAGGTTTTGAGAGGATTGACTCCAATCTTGAAAGAAATTCTACTGTGGGTAAAACGCTATCAAACAGCACTGTGTGCCACAGATAAATCATTTATGAAAGGAAGACTCAATCAACGTGTCAAACTTCATTGTTGTCTTATTTAAGAAATTCCCACAGTCAACCCAACCTTCAGCAACCACCACCCTGATCAATCAGTAGCCATCGACATTAAGGCAAGAGTCTCCATCAGAAAAAAGGTTATGACTTGCTAAAGGCTTAGATAATAGTTACCTTAAATTAAGGCATGTACATTTTTTAGATTTAATGCTACTGCATACTTAATATGTTACAGCATATTGTAAAACTAACTTTTATATGCACTGGGGAACCAAGAAGTTTGTGAGACTAGCTTTATTGTTGATATTCACTTTATTGTGGTGCTGGAACTGAACCCACAATATCTTTGATGTCTGCCTGTAAATAAAGACCACAGTAGTATTCATTGCTGACTCATCAACTCCCCCAGAAAGCATTCTGGCTGATAGTCAATTTCACATCAAAACATTTTACAATGAATAGAAATTTATAGATAGTAAATAGGCAGCGTGATAGCATAGCTGGGCCCTGATTTGAGTTTAAGTATGTGAATGGAGTCAACTGAAGATTTCTGGATGTCTTTTATTGCCCTACAGCTCCAAACCCAACTGATACATCTCAATGACAAACTCTTGGCTTTTTGATATTTTTCACTATGAATTCAGGTGGGTGAGGTCGTATGGAAAATGACTATTCTTGATAATCTATAAATATTTACCTTAAAAAAGATGGGCCTGGTTTCATTGTAGGGAAAAGGAGGGGAGAAGATATGAAAACACATTAGGATAGCATTTCGTTATTTTCTGTTTTCAAAACTGAACTATACTATACAGAAAAGAGATTTCCAGCTTTAAGAAAGAAATTCAATCTGTTGGCTAAAATATTAAAAATGTAGATGAGTTGGGGCTTCCCTGGTGGTACAGTGGTTGAGAGTCTGCCTGCCAATGCAGGCGACACGAGTTCGTGTCCCGGTCCGGGAGGATCCCACATGCCGCGGAGTGGCTGGGCCCGTGAGCCATGGCCGCTGAGCCTGCACGTCCGGAGCCTGTGCTCCGCAACGGGAGAGGCCACAACAGTGAGAGGCCCGTGTACAGCAAAAAAAAAAAAAAAAAAAATGTAGATGAGTAAATACCCAAGTAATTCAGCTAAGGTCTAAGAGATGTTATGTTTTTTTTCATACCCCATACAGCAACTTGAAATTATTGATCAGTTGTCCAAAAGTAGGTACTTCTTCAAGGTTTTAAAAACTTTACTTCTGGTAAGGCAGGAAAAAATGATTACAGTGCTAATCATTTTAAGTTCCCTAGTATCACTAGAATTTTTCCTTTTCTGTATAATATCAGATAAATTCTATACCCAGCCTGCAGGAAGTATCTGATCTAAAATTTAGGACAGACTAGAAAAAAATATTTCATGTGTGCCTAGGTGTGCTTTGGATAAGACTAGGAAACATAAAATTGAGAATATGTGAGATAAAGAAAACTCAGAAGGAATTTATTATGGGATTGAAATTTTCCAACATCATCACAGGGGAGGTTGTTGCAAATTTCTGCGGTCAGTCCCCTGACACATGTACATAAACATACACACCCCAAAACAAAAAATAAAATTCCTACATGTTGTTCTACTCTACAGAACTGGAAGGAAGGGAGGATGGAAAAGGGAAGAACAGAAAAAGGGAGGAAAGAAAATATGAAGGTCAGCACAGTGAATACTAAGGATGAGGCTCTCAATGCTTAGATTCCAGCACTGTCTACAGGCATGAATCTAATGCTACTATACATATTTATAAAACTGTTAATACTACCACAAAGCACTTTCCAATCATTGATGTAATCATAAATGTTAGAGACATAAAGCACCTTAGAAGTCATCTATTAAGTTTCCTCATGTTGCAGAATAGAAAATTAATATACCAAGAAGCTGATTTTTCCAAGATACTAGATATATTTAATGTCAAGGATCCAAGTCTCACAATTCTCAAGCCAGTGTTCTTTCTTCTACATCAGTTTATTCAGGCACCACCAAAATATTTTTGGTGGTGCCTGAATAAACTGATACATAAAATACAAGTGATATTTAAAATACAAGTGATATTTCTGAAGAAAGACAGTAATCAACAAGAATGAGTTCATAAATGTTTGCCTTGCTCATTTTAACAGCAATGAAAACTCAGTGTGGCCACTGCTGAGGGTCTGTGACAGAGGTCTGATTTAGCCAGTCCCACAGCCATGGCCATTACAAGTTGCTTTATCATCCAGTTAATGCTTCCTTCTTTATTAAGTAGATTGAAGTATTTTCTGTGTCTATAGCTGCCTGAATCTTACTGTTGCTCCTGCATTATTATTGATTCAATTAGCATGCTGATGGTGTTATGCATAATATTGACCTTGAGGTACCAAGGAATGGTAGAAATTATATATTTTGGTAAAAAAGTTATCTTAATATAAATATTTATCTAAACAATAAGTTTTCTAGAATTGTGAGAGTCTAGAGAACATTTTGTGTTTGTTTTTTATCAAAATGGCATTAGGGCAATTGTTTTTTAAACATGTATGCTATAAATTTATTTTTTCCAAGTCTGAGTTGTTTTACATTAATTAAAACTAGGATATAAATAATATTCTCTCCCCAAAACTGATATTGCTATTATTTATTTTTTCCCTTCCTTAACTAGTGAAATTATTTCTGAGAATGTGTGAAAGAAATTGAGACTAAATGTAAGATGTTAATAATACCTCTGAGGACTTGTAAGAACTCAGCAAATGTTAATTCATTAATTCTCAATTTGTTTTTTATATAAAATATTAACAATGTTCTTCAAATCCTAACATTTCTTTTATTATTTCCCTATGTCTTGTTGAATTCAATAGCTTTCTCACTTTAATTCAGCAATTAATTCATCCTTTCTAATTTTTGCCTATATGCTATGGTTTTAATGTGGTGTTAACTAACACCATCAGGAACCTACTAATGGGCAATATGTAGACTGACAGATATTTTTATTGCATTATACTTCTGGATGATAGATAGAAAGGTAAATAATCATGTTTATTAATATTTCTATGATAGGAAAAATACATATTCAAACCAAAAATCTACCTTCAATTTTATCCAGTCCAATTCTCATTATGATAAAACATGCTAACAGAGTTTAATAACTGGCACACATTCTAAATTGAATGAATGTCTACAGAAAAACACATGGAATAGTAAGCAAAGTTCTTATGTTCAGAAATTCAATTCTGATTGGCATGCAAATGTCAACGTCTGTGAAAATTAGTCTTTTCCATTCATAAACAATGGTTATTCACAAACCCATCTTGGATTTAAAAATTAGCTTTGAAAATTACCTATTTCATTATTGCAGTCTATACTCATTTCCTCACTAATTGTGATATTCTTTCAAAAATGCAAATGTCTTAAGTATTTATTTGATATTTGTTTTGAGGACAGCACTTTTTTTTAATATGACCACGAAAACATATTTTCTTAAAAAAGGTTAAAAGTATTATCTCTTTTCTTCCAAATTAAATACACGAAGTCCTGTGAGTAGAGGTTTTTCATGCAGTCTTGTTTGCCAAAGCCCCAAGACAACTTTTACTGAAAACATATGCATAAAAAGGGGTGTATAGTTATTGTTTGCTTTGTTTACACATAGAATTGTCCTGATTCTTCTCTACAATTCTAAATTGCAGCATGGCATTCTGTCTTGAAAAAAATAGCTGTACTCATAAGGCTGCATTTTTCTTTTTTTGAAATGGCAAGAAGAAAATTTGAGTGGACAAAAATTTTTTAAAAATCATTTTTAAATAACAAGATAATATGAATTGAATAAAAAAAACCTTCTTTTTATTTTTTTTCATGCTTCCCCAGTCTTCTTGAGGAAGAGAATCTTGGTTTCGTACTCTTTTTTTTTTTTCTTCCTCAGCATATAGCACAGTGCTTGACACATCATGGAAGTTCAATAAATATTTGGTCAACGCATGAATGTGTGAGTAAAAAATATTCTCATATGCAATTAACTACACTACAAGTGATTTCTTGTATGTGTCGTTACCCATTCTTGTTTCAACTTTTATGGAAAAATGACTACTGGAAATCCTTTTAGAAATTTCACCCAGAATGACTCACATCTGATTCAAATCAGAAGAACAATCAATTTGGCACCATCATAAGTGCTTTCAGATGTTAAAGGTGACAAAATGGGCAGAACTCCTCCTAACAGATTATGGATACCATGTGTGACAGAATTAAGTGGAAAAATGTTCTTAGAAATGCTGGAGTGGAAGGCATGTCACACCCATGTGGCTTGGCTGCGAGATACAATGCATTCGCTGACATGATGGCAAAGTTGGGTGGCACATCACGTATGGCATATGGCAGGCTTCTGCTTCAGCAAATGCATACCACGTGCCAAAGAGTGGTGTAGTCTCTATTGATTACTGTTTCTTTTCCTTTCAAGTGTTCAAATTAATATTAAAGTGTTTTTAGCAATCCAAAAAGGAACACAAGAAGTCCAAACACACCTTTTTAACTCATTCAACAGTGAATTTTCATATTAATGATTTGTCCACCTTAAGAACTGCATATGTGCACATTATTTCTCAAAATACAAACTAAGAAGAGTACTACAAGGACAAATTATCTCATATTAAGTCAAAACAGAAAGAATCACTTTCAAAATTTTGAGTATACACATGTATACTAGTACATATGCTTTCATATTCTTCTTTATATTCATTTGTCACTCAACAAATGTTCATTGAGTGCATATGCTGCATTGAGTGAACACAGAGATCAAGCTATGATGCCTTCTTTCAAGGAGCTTTCAGTTTAGATAGGAAAAAATGAATAAAAAGAAAATTAAACTACAGTGTGATAAGTACAGCAGGAACAGAAAAGGGGGAGGGAAGGTTTCATGAGAAAGGTAAAAAATAGTTGGGAAAAATCTCAAAGTAGATGATTCCTATGATTAGATCCTTTGAAGAAAATATGGATCAACTACTTAAGATGGAAAAAAGAATATTACAAGTAAAAGAAGAAGCATTTGCAAAGGCAAAGAAACAATGTTTTTTTAGGTACTGCAAGTAATTTAGTATTATTAATAGAGCATAGTGTATAGGAATATGGTAATATATCTAGAAGTCAGGGGCCAGAAACCCACTATATATTATGTTGACATTAGATTTTTATACTGAAGGGGATAGAAAAACAGAAAAAGGTTTTAAGTAGACAGTAATGATCAGATTCACATATTAAAGAGATAAATCTGCAGGAGTTTTAAGACTGGATAAAATGGATAAAAGGATGATGACATCAAAGGCGGCTGCAGTGGTCTACATGGTAATAACAAGGGTCCTACTAAGGTATTATCACTGGAGATAGAAAGGAGGGGGCTGCTCTTAGAGCCATGTCAACAATAGAACTGACAGGACTCAGTAACCAATTGGAAGCCTTCTGGTTCAGGGATAGAAGCAGTTTATGATGACTTCAAGAGTTCTTGCTTGGTGAACTGGTTAATGTAGGAAAAAGAGGATGTGAGAAAGATTTATTAAATATCATCTGATAAATGCAGCTTTGGAAATTTTGAATTGGGGGGCCTATGGGCTTATCCAATCAGATTGCTCTAGTGAAGAGTTTAATGTGTGGATTTTATCTAAGAGAAAAGACTTACTAGACTGGAGATAAGCAATTTGCTCTTGAACAACATGTGTATTTTTCCATTTTGGGGGTGCTATGTGTTATATATGTCTATTAGATCACCCCTTTGGATTTTTTATGAAGAGAAATATTTATATTTGCTTTGCCAATATTTTGTTTAGGATTTTGTACCTATATTCTTGAGTAAGAGTGCTTTATTCTAGTTTCTCCTTTTTTGTTCTTTAGTATTATCCTTATCTAATGTTATTATTAAAATTATGTTTACTTCATGAAGATTGAGAGATTATTTCTTTTTCTCTCTTTGTGAGAAGTATATTAAAATTGGATTATTTATTCTTGGATGTTACCGTCTCTGTCAGGTGTTTTCTTTGTCAGAAGATGTTTAACACATTCAAGTTCTCTAATGATTTTTAGGACTATTCAAATTTTATACATATACTATATATATTATATATTGTATATATTTAATATACATTATATATAGTTATAGATTTTACATTTATGAAGTTTTATATATATAGTTGTCAATTTTAATACATTGCTTTTAAATGAATATATCTATTTCATCTAAGTTCTCTAATACCCAGGTACGCAATTGTTCATGATATCCTTTTAGTCTTTTTTTTAATCCCTAAAATATCTGTAGTTAAGTCTCTCTTCCCATTCTTCATATTGTTTATTTCAACTAGGTTAGAAATAAAATTCATAAGCCAAACCAATATACTTTTTAGAATGAGCAGATGCTATTACTTACACCATAACAACAAGTGTCACCCTAGAGTATCACAGCAAGATGGGACATACGGTCTCTGGGTGAATATCTAGTTAGCCTCATATTCTTGTCATTTGGCAGTGACTTTTTTTTTCAGACATTTCTTTTAATTTAGCCATTCTTGTGGTTGTGCCACGCAAAAAATAAAATTAATAATTTTTATTTTTAATAAAAAATAAAATTAGACATGTAATTTAAAATTAAAAATTTAATGCAATGAGAGGATGCTGTTATCCATATTTTATAGTTAGTGCTAAATACTGATTATTAAATAAGATTATATGTAACTTCTATGGGAAAATCTATCTATATTACCACTGATAAGAAATAAATAGGAAGATAGCATTCATTGAGGATTTACTGTATATGGACTTCATGTAATCCTCATTAAAAGCTGCACATCCAATATTATCCCCACTGAAAGACAATAAAACTGAGGCTAATTTGGTTCACAGTCATATAGCTGGGAAGTGATGGAGCTATTATCCAGCTTGGGTCTCTCTGAATTTGTCCACCTCAAAGTTACTATTTAGCATACTGAAAATTTCCAACAATAAGTAAATAATCATTCTATACTCAAAAAACTTCAAAACATAATTAACTGTGAACCTTATCTTTTTAATATTAAAAAAACTGCCTTTGGTTGTCTTATGAGCATTAGTGAAATATTTATTCATTGAAAAATTTTGTTATCTATTCCATATTAAGATAATAAATGCCTAGGAATTCTTCCACTAATGTTTGAGAACTTTTGATCACTCATTCATTTAGGTTAAACCTCAGAATGAAACAGATTCTACCGACAGTGCTAAGTACTATTCTGATTGCTAGACATACAATGTTGAACTGAAGAGAGACAGCTCCTGCTTTCAAGGAGCTTCAATTGCAGAGGGAGAGCAGAAAATAATGAAGTAAGCCAACATATAATGAAATTTAATGTTGTGATTAGTTCTAGGAATAAAAATGAAGTAATATGAAGGCATAAAGAGTGACCAACATGAATGTGATCATAGATCAGATCTGATTGAATTGATGGAGGAAGTCCTGTGAAATTCTTCAGGGGAACAGAATGGGCAAAGGCCTCCGCACCAGGTGCTTTCAGTTTGGCAGCAAGACAGTCAGTGAGCAATAAGCATGGCAGGGGATAAATTTAAAGAGGTAAGATATAATATCCCACTCAAAGCGAAATGTTAAACATTTTCTGTTTTTGTTTATTACTGAGAACGATGCACCATATACTCCTCACCATCTCTGACCACTTGCTATCCTTCAGATTCATGATATTCCTGCTACCACTGGTACTCTGGAAGAAGCAAAATATACTTGGTAGTAAGAAGCTGTATATTCTCCTAGGAACAGAAGTTGAAGGGAGATTGATAGATGCACGATAGTTACGAGAGACACAGCCTGAATTGAGGGTTGATAATGACTTTGCGGTGTGTTAATTTCTCTAGGCTAAACTATGCTCCCAAGAATTCCCTTTCTAGTATGTGTCTGGATGCGGGACAAAGAACAGTTCAAAAGATACTGTTTGGGGCTTCCCTGGTGGCGCAGTGGTTGAGAGTCTGCCTGCCGATGCAGGGGACACGGGTTCGTGCCCTGGTCGGGGAAGATCCCACATGCCGCGGAGCAGCTGGGCCCGTGAGCCATGGCCGCTGAGCCTGCGCGTCCGGAGCCTGTGCTCCTCAATGGGAGAGGCCACAACAGTGAGAGGCCCGCGTAT
>NW_020837947.1:62210214-62340690 GCF_003676395.1 Aethalodelphis obliquidens | reverse complement strand
AAAAAAAAAAAAAAAAAAGGTACTCTGTTGCAGTAGTTTGAGGAATGAAAGAAAGTAACAGTGCACACACACACATACATACACTTCTCCCAGTTGTTTAATCAAACACAAAGCATCTTCAGTTGTTGCTCTGAAGGGATTTTTTTTGCAGATGTAATTACCATTCCTAATCAATTAACTTTAATAGTTCATCTTGGGTAGGTCTGACTCAATCATTTGTTACCCCTATAAAAGAGGACAAAAGCTTTCCCTGATAAAGAAAAAGAGAGGTGCATTAGTGAGCAACAGGCATTGGCCCATGTTCATGGGGTTTCCATCAGCTTGTAATCCCTCCTTCTTGATTGCCTGCCCTGTAAACTTCAGACTTTAGCCAGCCCCCACACTGAATAAGCCAATCCCTTGCGATAATCCATGGATATATCCATGTATCACCTACTAGTTCTTTTCCTTTGGAAGAATCTTGATAGATACGAGGAGTACTGCTCACAAGTACTTAGCAGGGGAGACATCAAAGAACACATGGAAATAGCTATGAATAAATTTTAAACACTTGCCAGAACCAGAAAGCTGGAGACCAGGTCATATAGTTAACAGTGAAGTACTTTCCTTTCCTCTTTACCTCTTCCTTTCTTCAGTTCAAATTTGCTGAGGTCAGAAATTTTGAATGGAAATCTAGAGAAGACTTCTTTATATGGTTTGTAATTTGTTTCATTTAAAAGGACAAAGACAACATGACCATGCCCCTAAAATCCAGATATTAGTTTTATATGACTGCTGTAACAAATTAGTACAAATTTAGTGACTTCAAACAACACATATTACTTTACAGTTCTGTGTATTGGAAGTACAAAACAGCTCTCACTGTGCTAAAATCAAGGTAACAACAGAAATGAGCTCCTTTCTGGAGGCTCTAGGGGAGAATCCCTTCCCTTGCCTATTCCAGCTTCTACAGGCCCCTGCATTCCTTGGCTCTTGGTCCCCTTCCTTCATCTTCACAGCCAGCAATGGCATGTAGAGTTCTTCTCACAAGTCATGACTTTCTTTACTGCTTCCCTTGTCCACTTTTAAGGTCCTTGTGATTGCACTGGACCAGATAACCCAGGATAATCTTTTTATGTTAAGGGCCACTGATTAGCAAGCTTTATTCCATGTGCATCCTTAATTTCCCTTTGTTATATAACATACCACAGTCACAGGTGGTGGGAATTTGTATTTTGACAACTTTGGCAGGGGAGGGAGGTTGGTAGTTATTTTTCCTACCACATGTGTTCTTTATTCTTTGGATATGGAATAACTAAATATTCCTGCACTTCTTTTCATTACTTCATAAGACATAACTGAGACAAATGAATCTCAACTGACAGGAAATCACTCCTGTAATTAAATTATAGAGATGGGAAAAACTCAAATTTGACCTATGTCCAAAGATAGAATTTATCTTTTTATTGCTATATATCAACATAAATTGTCATTTTCATCTGGCATTCACTGTTTTACACAAAAGGCATTATCATTAGAGTGGAGTTTAGTATAAATATAATTTTTCTATAGCTCTAATTTGTATCTTGTATTTCTATGCATAAGTTTTCCAATATATTGCTAAAAGGTAGCTTTTAATGTGAACAGAATAGGCAGTTGGTCTCATATTCAAAGCTATTTCAAAAAAGCATTTACTTAAAAAATGTTAAAAATGGAGGTCATTATACAAAATTCACTCCAAATGGCTTCTTAGTCAAAGAGAGATAGTTAGGTGCTTCCCTGAAGAAAGTGGCATATTAGGAAATTAATCTCCATGGAATCGGTAACCTTTCTGAATTCAGTGATTTTTCAGTTTTTACATTTGATTATACAATCTGGAAACCTCCAAATCTCAGCAAATCCACAGGCCCTACTGACAGCTGCTTGAACAGCTAAGCAGAGGAAGGAAAACAGTAAAATTTAAAAAAAACAAAAACAAAAACAAAAAACCCTCAATCTTAATTTTACCATCAGGATTTCAAGGCAGTTTTGAAAGCTTGAGAACTTTCTTGCACATTTCAACTGTACTAGTCAAAAACTATGATTTAAAAAGGAGGTGACTTGAAATAGGGACAGGTAGGGATGAACAGGGAAGTGTGAGAACGGGCAGTGCCTTAGTGCTACATGTGAAATGTTCAGAAAAGAAAGAGATCAATTAGCTTAAAAGGTTTGAAACCTACTTTGGCATAGTTTTGAAGACAAAAGAAAAATCATCCTGCAGAAATGCAGTTCATTGTTGAGAGGTGATGAGCAATGAACAATGAATTCCATCAGTTTTGTAGGCAACATTCCTTCTCCTTCATAAAGTACTATCCATTATTAATGAGCACTATTTCTGAGTGTGAAAGAACTGTTTGAAAAACATTAACATCATCTCTTGGATGTGATTGACATTGTCATTCCTTTCATTTTGCTGCTGGCAAGAGGCATCCCTGTAGACTTATGTGCATCTGGACATTACTAATATCCTCCTTGTTATGCACTCTGGGCAGCTGTGATATGGAAATTTTCAGCATTGTATTTTATGGTTTATTTTTCAGCTTTTACATTGTGTTCTGTTTCAAAATGCGTAAGTCAAGCCTTTTTGTATGCAATGATCAATCAGAAAAATTATCCCTTTCCTAATCTGACTCTTCTCCAAATTTTAAAAAGATGTGCAGTGACCGTCTGCTAGCCAGGCAGTTATTTAGATCCATGTCTATTCATGGTATTTCTTTTTTACCTTCAACTTTTCAAAGCTGATTACATTTTTAATTGTCCTGTTGCAAAAAAGGACTGTAGCTACTGTCTACTTGTTCAGTAACACCACAGTGCTGACTAACCCACCCACATAATAACTTTTAATCAGCAAAACGAAAGGTAACAAAGTCAAGGATTAGAGGAGTAATGGATCCAAGAAAAAAAAATTAAGCACCAATCCTCTTGACTTTTAAATATGTAAGTAACTAACTAAGCTTCTCTTTTCCTCTCAGCTGCCCTGCTTCTCCCTCCTCACAGCCCATACGCACACCCACACAGAGATCTGTATTCCTAAGTGTGGCTCACTTACTTCATACGAACACACCACAAGTCGATCCGTTTCTTTGTACATTAAAAGCCTATCAGTGAAGGGTGGACTAAGCATTTTCAGTCAGCTAATGCTGATAACCTTTAATATTTGGAGGTGCAACACAACCACCCCCCATTCTCTTTTTTGATATTCTGCTGCCGGTTCTGCCAAATGTTTGGATTGTCCTAAGAATTCACCTTAGAAAAGGCTCCCAAAAGTGTGTTTTATCTTTTGGGGTATCAATAAATATAAGGTTAAAAAAAAAAACAGTGGGGAGGATTTGTTCTATTGTAAAAATAACGTGGGGATGTTCTGTTTCAGTATTTTGGAGCGCCTCAGTGCCAGATGAGCTCTCATAAAGCTGACACGAACCAGGATTTCCTAAGAAAGGCATTATAATTATATGGTTTTTCTTAAAATGATATTACTTTAGAATATTTTTACCTCACAGACTGTCTAGAGTTATTAGTGTTTTATGGAACACATTTTAGGAAATTCTGATTTAATTGCGTCTCCCTATTAAGATTATACTCATGGGACCTACTCTAGGGAAAAAAGAAAAACGTTTACTTCCTACTCTTTCCATACACAGTGTAGTGTGATGATTAAGAGTGCTCTGGCTCTGAAGTTCCATTTCCTGGGTTCAAATACCAGCTCCCCTAATTACTAGTTGTAGGACCTTGGGCAAGTCTTCTACTCCTTCTCTGACTCGACTTTCTCCACAGCAAAATGAGGAAAAATAATAGTACCTTATATATGAAACAATGTGCATAAAGTGGTTGGCTTCAAAAGTTGCTACGCACTTTCCCAAAACCTCTGCATCCAAAGTACATCATCTCTCTTATATCAGGATGGCATGTTATGGTTATGTTATATGGCACAGTTTGCTTTATCCAGAATGCTCTAGATATTGGAGAACTTTCCAGGAATTACTGTTGTTATGAGTCACAAAATTGACCATGAAATTTTATACACTGTTGTTTTTAGTAAGTGAGTAGGTTGTTTCAGGAATTAGTCCATTCTATTGAAACCATGCAGCCAGGCTGCATGCTACACTAGTTAGTACATTTTCACTGCAGTCTCCAGGGTACTGTTCTCTCCTTCTTCCATTGTTAAGGTATGTGTTAGTCTAATGTTAGAAAGTTCAAGCCTATCAAGAATGATAAGCAGAAGGCCCTTTAAAATCTATTTAAATCCTATCATGGCGGCATCAATTTATTCAACATATTTTTACTGCATACCTATCATATATCAGTCACTGTTATAACTAAAATCAGAAAACCAATACTAAACACATATATAACCAAGAGAACTTCAGAAAGCAATGGGTGATAAAAAGAAAACAAAATGGGTAATTTAATAGAGAATGATAAAGGTGTGAATAATTTCACTGCAAAAGTAACACTTGAACTAGAATTTCAGTAAAAAGGAGGCAAACATACAAAGAGGTATAAGGGAGAAAAAAGGTGTTAAAGCTGGAATGCACCCCATGTCTGAGGGAAAGAGTGAAAGCCATACAGGCTGGATCATGAGAAGACAGGACAAGAGAACTAGAGGATGAGATTGGAAAGAAATGATTGCATCCTCATTTAAAAAGACCTCTCTAGACAACAGACGGAAAGGAGGTGTGGAGGTAGAGCATGGAATCAATGAAATCACCGTGGCAGTTATACCAGACAGTAATGGGAGTTGGACTAGGGAAGATAAGGGAAAAACAATGAAGTATCAGGTTTAGCAGTATTTTAGAAGTAAAGTTTACAGGATTTGTGAATGAATTGATATGAGATGAAATGGAAGGGAGGAACCAGAAATGATGCCCAAGTTTTTACTTGAGAAGCAGTTTGAATGGTAATACAATTTCCTGGCCTAGGTAAGACTTGAGGAGTGAGGGACATAATTAAGCATTCTGCTTTGGCCACAACAATTATACATGGCTGCAAGGCACTTACATGGAGAAGTGATGTTGGCAGATGGGTATATAAGTTGGAACTCAGTGAAGAGATCTGAGGTAAATTATTTGTATTCAGAATCTTTTGTAGGACAGGCACTGTGCTGACTGATGGGAATAAAATGGTGAGAAATATTATGTATGTGGTAGGCAAAATGGCCTACCAAGATCCCTGTCCCCCAGTGCATATATCCTGGATCGTCTCCTTTATTGTGAATATGGTGGTACCTGTAAATATGATGGGTATCACCCCCATGGTTAGATTATGTTATATGGTTCAGTTTGCTTTTAAAAAGGGAGATTATCCTAGGTGAGCCTTTCCTAACAGAGGGGCTCTAAAAGGGACTGGACCTTTCCTGAGGAGAGGGGGCATGTGAGTTCAATCAACATGAGGGAGAGTAGAAGTGTGAGGGCCAATAGAAGGAGACACATCTCAAGGATCTGAAAGTGGCATCTAGGAGATGAAAGCTGTTCCTGACCAACAGCCAGTGAGAAAACAGGGACTTCAGTCATGCTATCATACAGTAATAAATTCTACCCACAAGCTGAGAGAGCTTGGAAGTGGCCTTAGTTGAGTTTCCAGATGAAGGCATATTCAGCTGTCACCTTGATTTTAAACCTGGGGAGAACTGAACCATGCTGAGCTGGATTCCTGACCAGTGGAAATTGTGAAATAATACATTTGCATTTTTATAAGCCACTATGATTGTGGTAATTTCTCACACATCAGTAGAAAACTAATACAATGTATTTTATCTATTTCATGGAGCCTACAGTTTGCCAGAAAAGAGGAAGGAGAAGTAGAGCAGATAGAGACCATCAAATTTTCATTTTTAAAGGAAGGCTCTATATCAGTATGAAGACTGAGGTTGAATGGAATGGAAATGGGGATCTTTTATGCCAGAACTGATGGATGTAATGGGTGGTTGGCTACCCAAGTCCAAGAAAGAGACCTCAGATTAGTGTGCTGGTAGCAGAGACTGATCAAAGAGGACATATTTAAGAGACATTGTGAGGCGATATTGAAGGACTGGAACAAAAGGAGAAGATGAGCACATACACACTGGGCCAGCCCTAGTCCACAGTACTGGATAGTCAATTAAGTCCAAGTCATATTGGGGCATCAGCTTTTAGCTATAACAACAGGGAAATAGGAAAGGAGACCACTTATCCTATCGCCCATTTTTGTTTATGCAGTTGCATTATTTATGTCACAATGAAATTACATATTGTCACCATTATTTTATACTTTTGTTCAATGTCATATAGCACATGTTAAGGCATAAATATAAGAGTAACAAAGCCCAAGCACTCCTGTGAGTAATTTAAATATACCACTATAGTATTGTTAGACTCTATTGATGCCCAAATAGCTAAATGACCCATTCAAATTGTAATACAATTGACAATGACTTTTGGAATTGACTTTCTCAATATTCGTATCACAGATAATCAATTCTGAATTTGTGACTTTAACCTGTTGAGTCACTAGATAATGCATTCAAGCAATTAAAAAAGATTAGATAATTTATAATCATATCTGTTTTATAAGTGAGATTCTCTTTCTTGGCCTTCAAATGTGAAAGTCAATATAGTTGTCAAAAATTGTGGCATAACAAACATTTAAAAATGTTACTTATTATGGCATTTAATGTTGCACAGTACCTGAGGCCAGGTTGATTTTACTATCACTGCAAATGATATGATATTTTGTTTTATTATGCCTTTATTGTTTTATTTGACTTTTTCTCTAAATGAGAGGAAAAATATATTTTCATAATTTATGTTCATTTTCTTGTTTCTAATTTTTTTCTGATGTTGTTGAGTTTACTATTTGTGTTGCTTTTTTCCAAAATATGGTAAACTTTCAATCTATATATTTAAAACCTTCTCAGCTCTAGAAAGTTGTCTTCATTTCTGTTCTTCATTTTTTGTTCTCATTCCAATCATTATATCAGATAATTTTCATTCTTTCCTCTATTTCGTTTTCATTCTTCGAGAGATTTACTTCAGGATTTTTCATCAAAATTACTGACTTGATTTTCCTGTGTCAATTTTGCTCTTCACTGGCTTGCATAAAATGTTTTATGTCACATTTGTTTTATTTAAAATTTTTGTTTTATACATAGACTTTTCTATTATTTCTGTTTCCATAGCAACTGGATATATGTTTCAATTTCTCAGATATAATGTTTTCTATTATCCTCTTGACACTAAGGAAGCTTTAAATAATTTCTTCTAATGATATCTGTTCATTCTTTAAATATCAAAACAATATTGCCTTCTACTTAATCTGCTGTATTTTTTTTAAACTGGGTGTTCATAAATGAGGAAATAGTTGAAAAAAAAGGAAGAAAATATTCCAGAGGAAGTGGCACTGGCAAAAATACTTTGCATTAAAGAAATTCTCAAAGATATTTCATGACATTGAAAGTGCAAATGATAAAACGTTGGGAGCTGACTCAAACTCAGAAAGGAGTACAACAATGTGCCAAGGCAAAGATTCTCACTCCATATTATAAGTTATATGATGAGATGAAGATGGTAAGTATTGTTCAAGAAACTGTTGATGGTTTTTTACAGAGAAATAAAACACTTTAATTTTTAACATTTCTAATGTTTTAAGTATAGTTTTTATTAAATATTAGTTTTACTATTTTTTCATTTCTCTATATATTTATAACTGCCAACGAAACAAATTTTAACATTCTGACAAAAGTTTTTAACGATCACAGAAGAATTTTCATTTTTACCACTGATTATTAAGATGGCTTTGCAGTTTCAGCTGTGTATGGTCATTACTGTTGTTCTGTATTATCCTACAAAGTGAAGGTCTGTATTAGGTCTGCAAATCCTATTTATAAGAGAACAATAATTATTATTTCCAAATAAAATAATTTCTCATTGATTTATTGATTTCCTATGATTTCTGACTTTTTAAAATACGGAAATAAACATAAAGGCTTAAGGTTTTAAAAAAAAACAAATTAGTGAACTGCAGTTATGTATCCACAGACCCAGGTCTTAAAAAGCTACTACACTTTCACCCTTAAAATTAGTCAGTGGTAGAAATACAAAGGAATTTCCCACCTTTCCTGGGGGTAAAAAATTCACTGATTTATTTTCTTTCTTTTTCTCTTAACTGATAAAAAAGAATACATACTAGCCAAATCGAGGCTTAATCTCTCCTTCTCATTCATAGGTGAAAACAGAAAAATGGTCATTGCATTTGATGAGGATACACCTGAAAAAGGAAAATGGACTTTCTTCCTTGCTCATTTTCTCTTCAGAGCAACTCTCACCTTTATTTCCTTCACTCATTATATCCCTTTCTCTCCACCTTCGGATGTTAGGTGAAAGGTGTTTCTTAACTGGTGAAGTTTAAAAAGAAATGTCTGTTACGTTGATTTACCACCATCATGTTAAAAGAGATATGAAAGAAATACGCATGCTACTGAGCATCACAGCCCTAAAAGGGATGCAATTATTTGCATGCACAGAAGTGAGGCTCAAACCTGAGAAGTTTTCCTCAGAGCCTTCATGTGACAGTAGAAAATAGTACCCTTCACTCTCCACCACCAATAATTCAATATGATTTCTTTCCTTCAGGAGCAACTGTCATCTAGGAAATTTGCTTAAATGACATTAACAACAAAGACTGTCATTTATTTTCTTATTCTACTCCTGGCCTGGCTAGATAAGAGCAGAAGGATAATTAAGTCAGTGATGAGTTGCATGTGTAATGCCATTTCAGCTGCTAAGAAATATATGGAGGATAACAGTAGGCAAACATGGTGGCAGACCTGTGAGGGACATCATTTTAACTTCTTTTCAGGTTCTTTCTGTTCTCAATGATAAATGATACTCCTTTAGTGCTGTAGTCCAGGCAATTAAACGTTAGATAGCTAGATAGGTAGATAGATGTTTTAGAGATGTAAATCAACTTTAAAAAATTTAATCTACTTTTTATTGTAATTTTTTTCTTTCTAAAAATAACTCAGATTGACATAGCTATCTTTTTTTTTTTTTTTTTTTCGGTACGCGGGCCTCTCACTGTTGTGGCCTCTCCCGTTGCGGAGCACAGGCTCCAGACGCGCAGGCTTAGCGGCCATGGCTCACAGGCCTAGCCGCTCCATGGCATGTGGGATCTTCCTGGACCAGGGCACGAACCCGTGTCCCTGCATTGGCAGGTGGACTCTCAACCACTGCGCCACCAGGGAAGCCCAACATAGCTATCTTTTAAGTATGAAAATAGACACCATCGAATAGTAAATGCTATTACACCACTCATAAAAAACACGTTAGAATCTACTGTACTGATAATTGTAGGAATCATGATCATCTGATGAATATTTTCAATATTATAAAATGTTAAATCTTAAAAGTACCATATTTATGTTACAAAGAGCAGAAATGTAGCTAAAGGTCAAAAAAAGATAAATAAACTAAATGACCCATGTAAGTTAAAAAATTCATGTTAGTGTATTATATTGATATGTATATCATAATTTTTGCATAAATAAATGTTATTTTTAATCAAAATCCATAATCCTGCCTTCTCCATTCTGATTAACAGTATACATCTAAAGCTTATAGTATTCTGAAAGTTGGAGAAAGTAATGGATTAGTTCTTGTTTATGTTTTCTTTATATTTTTCTAACTTCACACAATTGGGAAATGATTCTTATTTTTCATGAATTTTTTAAGAATAAATTTTTAGTGTAAAAAACTCAGCAAGTTTTCTTTTCTCATTACTTTCTGCCTTCCATAAATAATTGTGTCTACTGTGTGTCAGGGACTGTATTACGCAATTACATCAAATAAGACTTAGCCCCTTCACTGAAGTAGATTACAATCTAAAAAAAAAAAAAAATATATTCATCAAAGATTCCTGGAGAGTTTGATAGATGTTTGATTCAAAATTAGACTACTAGGTGTTTAGAATACTGCTTGAAGAAGAAAATAATTGACTTGAGTGTCGAAAGGTAAGTAACAATTAGCAAGGGAGATAAACAAGGGGAGGGGTCAAGAGACCATAGATCCAATAGTTCAGAATGTAAAATAAATAGATATAAAACATATTCAGTATTTATTCAGTGGCCCACTATTGTAAGGACCTTGGGGAAAAAATAAGACATTGTTTCCTTTCTCATAAAGCTTACAAACTAGTAATGAAATAAAACATATCAGATATACAAACAGCTACAGTACAAGGTAGAATGTGGTAAATGCCACAAACAAAATACCAAAAATACTTCAAAAGGTTAGCAGGCAAGGGAAAAATACATTTATGGATTTTATGAAATTGGTGGCTTTGAAACAGTAGTTAAAGAATAGGCAGGATATCTGTAGACCTAGTTTTAGAGAATAATTCAGTCATGAGTGACAAAAATACCCATGCAAAACATTGAATATCCTAGTAAAACTGACCAATTTGGTTGAAGAGATGCAGTTTGCTTTAAAGGCAAGCAGTGAGAAGCAAAGAAAAAACAAAATGAGGCTTTGATTGAAATGAGAAGGAAAGAAGTTTAAATATTTAAACAGTTAATTTTATAGTAAGTAACAGGGAAGAATTTAAAATGTTTAAATAACTCACCTGATTATATTTTGTTATGACAAAAAGGTGGTACACGTGAACAAATTTTATTCATGTAAATACACACACATACACACCAATACATATATTTTAATAACACTGGCTCATACTGCATATCCAATTTTTGATCTATCTTTTAATCTAATATAATGTGGATATTTTCCACACTATTAATGATTTATAGTGAAAATAACAGTATAGAAGCAAATAATCAGAGGAATAAAGGCCATTTACATATATAATAAAATATATGTTAGATATATAATATATGTAAGTTAAATATTATATATATAATATAGGTTGTTTAAAATTATTTTAAAACATTAACTGTAGTGAATGAATCTGAGCACGTAACATCATGAAAATTTCTAGATATTTCCTACATATAATTTCCTACAAGATTACTGCATTGGAAGACACACATATTTTAAAAATGAGACTCTTTGACATTCACTTCCAGTCAAGACAGAATAATGTGTGTCTGACTATAAAAATAGACAAAATCCATAAAGCAACTGTTGCCAGGCATTGAATAACAGAAATAGGTGGGATCCTGGAGAGAAGGGCAATACGCTAGGTGAGCCCCACAATTATCACAGGTTTCTACTTGCAAGCACTTTCCAGATTACCATGCAGGGAGACAGTGCCCAAACGGAGAGCAGTCTCTTCTGGGCTGAAGAGGAAGAGATATGTTTTGGATGACTGTTAACTGCTGGAATTTCCAGGGAACGACACTGGACATAGGTAAACTCACAGTAGGTGGGTGGAAATAACCCAGAAGCCTATGTGGGGAATCTCTCTAAGTCCTTGACCAAAGACAGAGCCCTGAATGTGTACAGCAGGACTCTGTAAAGGCTTACAAGGAGGGACCGCCTGGGAACAAACAGCTGAGCAGAGATTCCAGAGGCTGTAGGAGTAAAAGCACTCACTAAGCATCTCAGACATTTGGGTGAGACTCCAGAAAGGCAACATCTTAGGAATCACCATGTTTTAGGGTATATGACCCCAAACTAAAGACAAAATCAAAATAGACTCATCAGAAAAAACAAAAAAAAAAAAAACCAAAACAGACAGGATCAAGAGAATTTTCCACTAATATAATCCCGTTAGAACAAAGCTCAACACAATGGATCATCTACAATGTTTAACACGCAATTGAAAATATAGTAAAATATAAAGACGTAGGGAGTAATATGAGTGAAAATGAAGCACGCAGCTTCAAACCACATGTCTCTCGGAGACCTTTAAAAAAATCAAGCAAAAACTGACAGAATCAACTTTCTAAGAACTCTGAAAAATAGTCAAAGGTTTGCAGCAACCAAGCAAATGTTGAATCAAAGAAAAGCAACTTAAAGAGTGGGAAAACTCTGTGATGTTTTTATTTGCCCTTTTCCCACTCACCCCCTGATGCTATAGTTATTCTGAGGGGAACAGAACAGACCTTATTTACAAACGATTGTGTTTTCCATTTCTAACCTGTCTGGGAGCTACCTGAAGGACAATGCAAAGTGCTTGTCTTCCTTTCGCCTAACTAGGAACCTACTCAAGATGAATGAACTGCATTTCACAATAACATTGGAAGATAAATGAACAACCCACTGCAGCCTGAGTCAAA
Source organism: Aethalodelphis obliquidens (assembly GCF_003676395.1). NCBI lineage: Eukaryota > Metazoa > Chordata > Mammalia > Artiodactyla > Delphinidae > Aethalodelphis > Aethalodelphis obliquidens. The sequence continues at coordinate 62,328,464 of NW_020837947.1, read as the reverse complement.
AGATTACATCCTTGAGGCATACAAAGAGCACTGAGAGCCTAGGAGGAAAAGCTGGGCAGGGAGTTTCTTTGGGAAATTAAGGCATTTAAAAGTGTCCCTGTATACTGAGGAGTTTAGAGACATATACATGCCTTGGTGCTCACTCAGAAAAAAAATCTGAGAAGATGGTACACTTTCAACCTCTGGGTGATCTCTAGACACAATGAAAGCAAGAAGCCAAGGCAGAGGTGAAAATGGCCTGGCCTCAGCACAGAGCCAATGTGCAAAGGAGGGAAGAGGGTTTTTTCCGCTTTCTTTCTCTTAAATATTTGGCAATTTACTAGGAATAGGTATATCTCATTTTTGAAAGTGACTTTGTTTTGTTTCTACTCAAGTTGAATATCTTTTATGAATTTTCACTCATACATTTTTTCCTCTAAACTACTATTTTTATGTCCATGGCACAAAAAAAGCAATTACTCAATACTGTTTGAAAATATGGGTAAACTACCAATGGATTTAATGAAAATTAAACTGTCTTGAACAACTCTTAGTTTTGAAAACTATAGAATTAAAAACAATTTCACGAATGGACTCTAACTCGGAAATAATCACGTGAAAGAATTTCTTAAAAAAATAAATGGTATCATGTCAGGAGGGAAAACCAGAAAACAATACATTCCATATGTTTAAAAAACTGCCTTTTGTTATTATACCTATACTATTGGCTTTGAGGGAAATTTTATGTTTGTAGCAGAACTTCAGGGGCATCTGTTCTAGGCAGATGTTAATCATCTCAATTTAGCATTCTGGAAATGAGAGGGGAAAAGAAGTGTACTTGAAGGAAAAATGCTGAGCCTTGTGAGGTCAAAGGGGTTGTTACAAACAGTGCAGTCTAAAGAAAGAATGAGAATGATTGCAAACTTGTAACTGCATCCCTATTGTTACCATATTAACATATTTCTAAAGAATGTTCCATCCTTTTAAATAAAAAATGTTAACGTTATATAGAATATTCTGTAACAATGAAATACAAGAGAAAGCACTGACTTAGTAAGAAATTAGGTCAAACTAAGGAAATGGATGATTAAAATTTTCCTTTAATTGACTTTAGATGTGATTAAACTATGCTGAATCTAAATCGTTGCATATAATTTGACAGCCTTCTGAATTAAATGCAAATGTATGAAATCCACTTGGAAGCAACAGGAAAAAGGAGGCATGTTGTTTAGTATATTAAATTTCCATAGCAGGTGTATGCAATGAGGAAAATGGCAAAATAAGACATGATTGGCCTACTAAGAGAAAGATTCTACTGCTGGAATTCACATCCTGGCAATGATAGGAAATGTAAGACTCTCTTACTACAGCGAAGAAAATATAGATTCCTCTGTCTACTGACTCTGAAATAAGTAGGGGATGAACTAGTCACATTCTCTGGCCCACTTATTCAAATTCACTATATTTCATCTCATTTTTTAATGACTGATAGTGTGCTAATTCCAAATTGTTCTGAAGCTTACTTTCTGTCACCATAACAGTGGATTCATTATTAAGTAACCATATGAACTGCCATTAAAAGACCATTAATACATCAACTATAGATAAATCTGAACAATATGTTAACTACTAAGCTATAAAAACTCTGATGTTGGGTCATTTTCAAATACATAGGCACACAAAGAGCTTCTACTTTCCCTATGCTATCCCTTTGTCCTCTGCTCACTTTGCTTCCATTCAACTAAACATGATCTTGGAGCTACTGGGTCAGAGTTTTGAGAAAATCCATGAATTCAAAAATAAAAGGAAAGAATAAACCCTAAAATTGTGAAGAATTATGGAAGCAGATCCTAAGGTAGGACTCTTATGCTGTGCTAGACTATATAAGTTGGCCCCTCTCTCAAAAATGTTATCTATCTCCTTTCATTGCCTGCTAAAAATGCCTTTTATTTTATTGTGCTCCTTGTATTTTACAAGCTGAGCCAATTCTGAATTAGAAAGTCACTTCTGAATAAGCTAATCAATCCCCTAAAAATCCTAAGGGTCAAGGAATGATAATTTCATGTTTCCAACATTAGTTTGATGAAAATGTTAAGTTCCTAATGCTTAAATAGCTCAGTTGAAATTACAGTTGACCAAAAATTTAATATAAAAAAATAAACAAATAAATAGAAATAAGAAATACAATAGAAATGAATTTAATCATTTTTAAATACGTGAGTACTTTTAAACAGTAGTAATTTTAGAAATAAATTTTAAAATAGATGGTGTATCTTAAATGTAAAATTACCTGTATTCCAGCAAATGTGATTAAATGTAAATTACAAACTTGAAAATAGTAGAACAGATATAACAAATTGTGATATACTACATTTACAGACGTAATTCAAATTATTAAGAAAAAGTTAAGAACTCGATGGATAAAAGGACAAAAATGAAGATTAGCCTGAAAGGTAAACAAAAGTACCTTTTGTTTGAATATACAGAAACAATTTCAGCTTTATTTTCATTAATTTTTTTGAATTATAATTAACATACAATATTATGTTAGAATCAGGTGTACAACATAGTGATTCAATATTTTTATACATTATGAAATGATCACCACAATAAGTTTAGTCACTATCTGTCACCATATATACTCCTTACAATATTACTGACTATACTCTCTGTGTATACATTATACAGTTTGTAACTTTTAATACTCTTCATCTTTATTATTCATCTCCACATCCCTCTCCCCTCTGGCAACTCCCAGTTTGTTCTCTGTAACTATGAGCCTGCTTCTGTTTTGTTTATTTATTTTGAGTTTTAGATTCCACATATAAATGAAATGTGGTTTTTGTTTTTCTCTGTCTGACACTTCACTTAGCATGATACCCTTTATGTCCACCCATGTTGCCACAAATGATGGCATTTATGGCTAATATTTCCTCATATATTTATATCTATCTATATATATACACACACATATACATATACCACATCTTTATTCACTCATCTGTTGATGGGTATTTCAGTTGCTTCAATGCCTTGGGTAATGTAAATAGTGTTGCAAGGAACATAGAGGTACATGTATCCTTTCAAATTAGCGTTTTTGTTTTCTTCATATAAATACCAAGAAGTGAAATTGTTAGATGTTATAGTAGTTCTATTTTTAGTTTTCTCAGGAAACTCCAGACTTTTTTCCATAGATGCTACACCAATTTACATTCCCACCAACAGTTCATGAGGGTTTTATTTTCTCCACATCCTCACTGATAACTTGCTGAGTTTTTTTTTTTTTTTTTGATAATAACCATTCTGATAGATGTGAGGTGATACCTCATTGTGTTTTACTTTAATTTATTTATTTAATTTTATTTATTTATTTTTGGCTGCGTTGGGTCTCTGTTGCTGCGCACGGGCTTTCTCTAGTTGCGGCAAGCAGGGGCTACTCTTTGTTGCGGTGCGCAGGCTTCTCATTGCGGTGGCTTCTCTTGTTGCAGAGCATGGGCTCTAGGGTTGCAGGCTTCAGTAGTTGTGGCATGCAGCCTCAGTAGTTGTAGCTTACAGGCTCTAGAGTGCAGGCTCAGTAGTTGTGGTGCATGGCCTTAGTTGCTCCATGGCATGTGGGATCATCCCAGATCAGGGATCGAACCTGTGTTCCCTGCACTGGCAGGAGGATTCTTAACCACTGTGCCACCAGTGAAGTCCCCTCACTGTGGCTTTGATTTGCATTCCCCTAATGATCAGTGATGTTGAGCATCTTTTTATGAGACTGTTGGCCATCAGTCTGTCTTCTTGAAAAAATGCCTATTCAAGTCTTCCCACTTTAAAATTTGGGTTGTTTGTGTTTTTGATATTGAATTGCATGAGTTATTTATATAATTTGGATATCATCCATCATCAAATATATTGTTTGCAAATATCTTCTCCCATTCAGTAGGTTGCCTTTTCATTTTGTTGATGGTTTCCCTTCACTGTACAAAAACTTTTTAGTTTGATGTGGTCCCATTTATTTATTTTTGATCCTTGCTGCCTTGCCTGAGGAGACATATCCAATAAAATATTGCTAAGACCAATGCCAAAGAACATACTGCTTATGTTTTCTACCAGGAGTTTTATGGTTTCAGGTTTTAGATTTCAGTCTTTAATCCATTTTGAGTTTTTTTTTTTCTGTTTTGTGTATGGTGTAAGAAAGTAGTCCAGTTTCATTCTTTTGTCTGTAGTTGTCCAATTTTCCCAACACCATTTATTGAATTTATTGAAATTAATGTCTTTTCCCCATTATGGTATTCTTGCCTATTGTTCATACATTACTTGACCATATGAGTGTGTATGGGTTTATTTCTGGGCTATTTCATTTTATTAATCGATGTGTCTGTTTTTGTGCTAATACTATAGTGTTTTGATTAATATAACTGTGTAGTATAGTTTGAAATCAGGGAGCATGATTCTTCCAGCTTTATTTTTCTTTCTCAAAATTTCTTTGGTCATTCAGAGTCTTCTATGGTTCCATACATATTTTAGGATTATTTTTTCTAGTTTTTTGAAAAACACCTTTGGTATTTTAATAGGGATGGCACTGAATGTGGAGATTGCTTTGGAGAGAATGGACATTTTTAACAATACTCTTCCAATCCAAGAGCACAATATTTTTTTTCCATTTTTTGTGGTGTCTTCAATTTCTTTCATGAATGGCTTAAAATTTTGAATCACTATGTTGTACACCTGAAACTAACATAATATTATAAATCAACTATACCTCAATAAAAAAAGAAAAAAATATTTCAATGAAAATCTGAAATGTTATTGGTAATCTCCATGAAGTAAAATTCATATTTTTTTAAAAAAATCTTCCTCATACTTTTCAGGATTATCCAAGTGTTCCTCATGACCATGTATTAGGTCATATCATATATTGTTTTAACATAGTATAAAGAGATAGATTATTTAATTTTGGTTGAAACAGTCTCAGTGCACGCACTCATTCATGTATTAGATTGACAAATACTGCAAGATGCCTGGCACTCTTCTACACCTTGAAAAGGATATTGTAAACAAGATACTTATAAATCCTGTCTTTATAGAGCTTACATTGGTAAGAAAACAAATGTCACACTTTTACTGGAGTAAAGACAGGAAAAGAACAGATGAAAAAGTGAATGAGAAAGGAGAAAATTAAGACATGGGCTTTAACTTTTTCACTTTTTTCAAAGAGGGTAGCAGAGAATCACAGTGTTAGTTTTTAAGACCTTTATGGGTTTAAGGATTTTGTTGTTTTCTATCAGGTACAGTGGAAGTGTTTCAATGGAATAGGAGAAATTGATAATGTAGAAGAAAACATTACAGAGAAGATTATAGAGTACGAAATGCAGAGCACAAATCAAGGGAGTAAATGTTTTTAACTTTTTATTTTATATTGGAGTATAGTTGATTAACAATGTTGTGTTACTTTCAGGTGTACAACAAAGTGATTCAGTTATATATAAACATGTCTCTATTTTTTTTCAAATTCTTTTCCCAATTAGGTTGTTACATAATATTGAGCAGAGTAAACTCTGATGCAAGAAGAGAAATTTCTTTTATTGAAATGGTAGATTGACCGAAAATACAGGTACAGCTCCTACAGGATTTTGGCTGTAAATTTAGGAAAATGAGAACATTTGATCAATTACTTTTTTTTTTTATCAATGAAGAATGATGCAATGACATGAGTTGAGCATGTCAGCATAGGTGTTTGGGTGAAAGAACAAGTTAATATGGGAAGTTTGAAAAAAGTAAAGAATTTGTGAAATAGTTTTTCTTAGAAAGTAGAAAGTGAACTTATGTAATAATGTAGCAGTATTGCTGGGAATTTTATTTACAAATTTAAAGTACACCCTTTCTGCCTGATTATATTTCCTCAAGCAAATTTAGCTACTCTCATTTAGATGGAGATAACTGTGTTTAAGACCACTGGGATTTAGGCAAACAATTGAATGGTTCTCCATTCAATTATACTGGCAGTAACCTTCATCAATAAGAGGGTCACTTAATAAGCGAATGCTTACTTAGCAATATGTGCTTGTCCAAAGAGGAACACGAGGACAGGGGGAGAGGGCAAGTGAAATAGTGGCTACCTTGGAAAACTCTCTCCAAAGCAGTGCTTTTTCAACAGTTTTAAAGATAATGATAGTTATTAAGAATGTATTGAAAAGACATTAGCAGAAGCAGAGGTAGAGCAAGATCACAATGAAAGCACTGCGGGTAATATGAAATAGTGCTTTTTCTAAGTGCCTCCTCTTCCCCAATTTTTCTCCCTTTACATTTCATCTTGCCAAGTCTTGCACAATAGAAATTTTCTCTATTAATGTAAGGCACTGTTTCTCTACTTATGCTTGACAGAGTTCAGGGTAGGGAGATAGATGATATAACTCGGAAGAAAGAGAAGGGCATATATGCACCCAATCATATTTGATATTATAGGGTAAGTATCCAAATGCATGTGAGAATAAAGTGTACAGGAGTGGAGGAATAATTGAATCTGTCTCATAGCAGTAGAGAAAATTACCATTAATTTTAGTGCTTCCTTGTTTCAAAGGCACCTAAATGACATCTGTTTTAGTATAAAACAAAACACTGTGGAAGGAAAATATATGGAATGTGTTCATGCATCTTAATTGTCGAACTAGATTAATATAAGAAGTAATCACTTTATCAGAATGAAGGAAACTGAATCATGGAACTGAATGAACAACAACAAAAAGAAACTAGGTTAAATTACTCGATAAATATTGAAGTGTTTGTACTTGTGATTTGGGATAGTGGAGATTTAACAGATACACCTATCTCTCATTCAATCCCTATGCCATCCTAATGATTTTATGGATCACTTATTCACAAGTCTCTCCCTCCTTAATTTGTGTCAGGCTTTCCCATTGCCATACTTTTGTCTGACAGGAGAAGGGGAAGGGAACAATGAGTACCAGAAAGTACCAGCATTCAGAGCCCACCCAACTTGAAAACAAGTAAACTCACAATTCACTTAACTGCTCAGTCATCCCATGCAACACACACACAAACATCTTCAATAGAAACACAGGTAAAGCACATTTTTCAACCATTTAGAAGCATGTTTACTTGTGGCCTGTGCAAAAAAATTTTTTTAATGTACCGCCATTAATTGCAACACCACTCATTGTAATGTTGCAGCACTTGGCCAGTGCCAAGATGAGGTTTACAAAGGTTTCCACTACCTATGCACTGTTCAAATGCTTCTTCTGTTTGTTTCAATCCATCCATTCTTCATTCACTCAATGTGTGGGACACAATTGCAGGTGATCCAAAGACTAATAAGTACTGCATCATGCAGGGTCCACAGAGGATCTTATATTTGAATTGCTTCAATTCAGACTGATAAGAAGGAAAGGAGGGACAGGAAATTCAAGCAGAGTAAATAACATAAAAAAAAAAAAAAAAACAAGCAAACAACGGGCAGTGAAATATAAAAGAGCACATTATATCTGGATAATCCTAGTTTTTTTTGTTGAGCTGAATGGACTATGTAGAGGAAAACTTAGACCTGATAACCAAAGAAATTTTGTGTAAGTTTAAGAAGCTATTGACTGAAATAAAATGGAAAGATAAAGTCATATTTGTACTTTAGAGAGACAACTCTTGAGGAATGGTAGATGATAGATTGGAATAGAAAAAGACTAAAGGTAAAGATAAGGCAGAGGTGGGTATTACAACAGTCCCATGGGATACTATGAGCACTGGAACTAAAGCACTAGCAGTAAGTGTAAAGAAGAGAATGAAGAGTGTAAGGCATCCTCAGGAGAGAGCCAACAAGACTTGATAAACAATTGCATATCATGGTTAAGGAGGAGACACATTAAGAATGTCCATTTGTTGTCTCAGGTAACTGAGTGGGTAGTGACACCATTCACTGAGATATACAAAAAGTCACAATGATTTTGTTTTTTTGAGTCTTTTATAAATATACTGGGAATATTAGGAGAGGTACCACCTTAAGCCTTATCATTTTGTACCTTGCATGTAATTGGTTCCATAGATACTAAGAGCAAAACCTTGCACAGGACTCAGAACATGAGTCAACTTCAGGATTTTGCCTGGTGCCAGCCCTGGGTACAAAAAACTTGTGTAATTTCCATAATGGGATTTTAATGGGTAAAATTCTGTGGATCTTTTTTTTCTTTTTTCTTTCAAAAGAGTGCCAATATCTCTTGTAATACCAATATACAAGTGTTAACAGGATGTGTTAGGAGAACAGCCTAAGGCTATTTTTGTACATGTAGTATCAGGGGTGATTACAATATCATTTCTTGAATAACCTGGTCAGACACAGCACTTCTGCGTAGGGTTCCTAAGTGTCATGTAGCAAGTCACAGCTGACCTATTTGAACAAATTAGTGAGCAAACATTCTGTGACTATTTCTAGCAGAGCATTAGTGACAGTCTAAATTTTTAACCCACAAACTAAAAGATTTTAAAGCAATTCAGGTTAGATACTATTTGCAAAGCAAAGTGAAAGCCCTGTTGTTCATGCTTCCGAAATAGCATTGTCTTGACAAAATTTACATGTTACATTTATAGAAATAAGAAGAGAAATGCTCATTTATGACTACATGACATTTCCATAGATATATATGGCTAAAAATATGATATATTATGGTTTTTACCCAAATCTGACATATAATTGCAGAAAAGTAGGAAAAAAATCAACTTGCAAATGCACTGCTGAATGATCAACTTGTTCCTTGCTTATGATGGCACATTTGACTAACTAATTCAATTATTATTTTTTTGTTTCCACAGTTTGAATATAATCCTATGAGTCATATTTCTGTTTGTTCTTGGGCATGAATGCATAATTACTAATGATGATAGTTTTATACATGCATGAAAAAAACATTTGATTTTGATAAATAACATTCACAGTTTAATCTTTAGACACAGTGAGATAGGAACCCTCTCCAAACGATGGAGACAGTGTGATATAGTCATGTCCCACAGGTCAACTCAGAGGAAGAAAAAATAAATTAATGCTCAGTTATAATACAGAATGCAAACAAGTTGCATTGAAATGTTATTTGATTAAAAATTCAATTTTTTGAATTGAAAAATTTCAATTAATTGTACATAAAAGTTTATGTATCATTTCTCTAAATACCAATCCACACAAGTAGCAGTCTAGTCTTAGAGTAAGCAAAACAAACAAACAAAAACCACAGAGGAAAACAAACCAAAAATAAAATTCAATAGAAAAGAAAACATAAGTAAATACTAAACTTGTAGAACTAATAAATAAATTATATCCAGCCTCAGGATTCCACTTACATTTACACAAAATATCAGCTGATATTCCTAATAGAAGCCTACAAATTTTAGGTCGATTACTGTTCATGTAGTCTAGTACCAAAGACTAAGAAATGGACACTAAATTTTAACTAGAAATAGCACCTACTAGAGTATACTTTTGAAGTTTCTGAAATCACATGTATTGAAAAAGTTTTCTCTAGTTCCTTTGATGTTCAACCTTGATCAATTTTCAGTTGAAGAAGTAATTATAAAGTCCCCAGAGTCCCCAAAACAACATAATTAGACACTCAAGAACAAATTCAAACAAATGAATTTCCATCTACCAAAGAAAGTGATGTGAACATCTTGCCTTTTGTCTAAGTACAATGATCATTTTAATTATAAATTATGGGAAAAGTTAAGGGAATCACAGCATTCAGTATACAGCATATATGTGTGTGTGCATGTGGGTATGTATTTTTATGCCTTAAAACAATGTAGGCAATAAAATGTTGAGTATACATGGGCAATGCATTGTTTTTCATTTTTATGTACATTTAAAAATTGTTTTCTGTGTGTAGGAGGGAGATTTGAACCATGCGAGGAAAGAACTATGATACTTCTGTTAATAGAGCAGGATCTAAATTAGTTGACAGCAGAATTACCATGTGGAGGTCATAAGTCTTTGTAAACTTAGAGTTTGTATTTGGAAATTTGACCTTTGTCCTAGTTCTGGGCTGACAGGTAGGGGTAGGGGATAGGGAGGGCATGCAAACATAATGTACGTGCACAACTCTCAGAAGTTTACCTGTGACTTAATCCAACTGCAGGAACTTAAAAAATTAAATCTGTATCTGTGTTGGGGATATAGTTCAATACATTATAAAGATTAATGCAAGTAATTTTTTAGTACTCCTCTGGCTGCAACAGTGGACCTTGAATAAGAATAAATTGGGCCTGGGCTTCCCTGGTGGCGCAGTGGTTGAGAGTCCGCCTGTCGATGCAGGGGACACGGGTTTGTGCCCCAGTCCGGGAAGATCCCGCATGCCGCGGAGTGGCTAGGCTCATGAGCCATGGCCACTGAGCCTGTGCGTCCGGAGCCTGTACTCCACAACGGGAGGCCACAGCAGTGAGAGGCCCGTGTACGGAAAAAAAAAAGAATAAAGTGGGCCTGAGAATAAGGCCCTGTGTACAGGGCACTGTGAGTAGTAAAAAGATCCTTGGCAATCATGACAAGCCATGGAGTCAGAGACATGGCAAATATGGGTCATACTAGTGAACTCTCAAGTTGTATTATCTTTCATTCCTATTCCTTCACTACATTATAAAGTTTTCATTTTCTTTAAGATTTCAGGAAAGTGTGTTGGTTCTACTTTGTTCTATTTGGAGAAAAGTCAACCAGTGAGAGCTGCAGTGGCAAGGAAAAGTAGATGTGAAATTGTAACAGCTGACCCAAAGAGATATAGCAACCCATCTGAGTTAACAAGAATTCTTTGGGGATTTTTAGCAACAGTAAATGAGATATGTCGAAGGAAGGAAGGAAAGAAGGAAGCAGGGAAGGAAGGAAGCATGGATTTCCTGCAGATAGGTAGAAAGGAGGCTTTGTGTTGTTCAGGTATTAGAAGAAGTGATACCCTGAAGTTTAGGGAACTTCAGGTTTTGTAATATAATTTGAAGTTACATGTGTATTGCAACATCTACTTTTTACCACAGCTAAAAAGACTTTACTTCTTTAAAAAAATACAACTGTGCTTACAAAATCACATCTAATAGCTAACTTTTAATTAAATTAACCTTATTCAAATTGGGTTAAATATTGTTCAGGAGCATTGACTTTAACAAGGAAGAGTGACCTTAACATTGTTAATCCTTAACTATGTAGGATCATAGTTTTAGGAAGTGTGCATGAGTGGGAAAGGAGGAGAGAAGGAGTGTGGGTGGGTAGACAAAAGCAGACTAACAAAAACATCTTTGCATATTTCTCAAACAACACCCAATCCTTAGTTCTGCTGCTGAGAGGTGCATTTCTTGTGGCCCATGCATTTATCTAAGGGTGTGTGACAGCATCCATCTGTATCTGATATTTCTCTTTTTCACACTGAGACATCAATATCCAGCCTGTTAGATAACTGAAGGTAATGAATCATCTACAATTAAGACGTTTTTTTGAAATTTACTGTATTTTTTAATGATCCTCTCATTTCAAAATGAGGAACTTCACATTAGTGATGGTTTAAAGTGAAGTTTTTAGAGTATATCATATATTTCATACGGAAAGATAATCATTTCTCTTCCTACAGATAAAATGAGAAGAAACTGTGTAGACTTCTCTCAATCCCTTAAGAACTCCTCTTTTCAGCTGACACAAACTTGATCAGAGTATCCCTGAAAGACTGATCTAGGGATGTATTTTCTACAAAAAGGTTTGAAATGTTACACTTACCAGAAGATGACCACAAATCTGCAAATTTAGTGGGAAGCCAGAGAGCCAAGTCACTACAACTAAGATTCCATTGGCCTGTCTCAGCAGGTCACAGCCATCCAGCAGCTACTCATCATATACACCAACAGATGTTGTTCATATCTGAAATGGAGACAACAGAGAGGTTTATAACCATCCTGCTCATGCCACATGATGATGGGAGTTAAGACATTTATTCTTTCTCTCCCTCTCACTTTTTTTTAAATAAGCCCAGTTACATATTCTAAACTATAAGTACAGAATTTAACCTAATTTCTGCTTTATTTTAAATAGCTCCTATTATAATAACTTTACTCATGTTTAATTTAGAATAAAAGATGAGATGTGTAATATTTATTGACCATTTTGTAGAGGTTTTAGATTCATTCTATGTTAGCAGAGAATTTTTAAATATTACATAATTTACCTTTGTAAAAATTTCCTTCTTAGTATCAACATGGGATTCCTTTGCATGTTGTTGGAGTATATATATATGGTATCAAATTGAATAATGTCTACTTCTACTCTACTCCTCTATCCTATACTTTAGCTAATAATCAACTATCTCTTATTGTTTGATTACTAGGGAAAATGTGTAGACTGTAGATAAGTAGTAAGGGATTGGTATCTAGGTAATTTGATTTAGGAGAAACTGAATCTAATACTTGATGAAAAAACTTTTTCCAATATTCTGCTGTGATACATGAAACTCATCTTTAATTCTATGGTTAAAGAGTCACTCCAAGTAATTGGAATTTTAAAATCACTGTTTGTGTTACCTGGGAAAGATGAGATATTAATCATGTTGTTTGATTGATTCAAAATGTTAGTCATTCATCTAAAAAAAAACAAACGACTAGGGTTCCTACTATCCATTATGCCTTTAACCATATTAGTTGTGAGAATAGAAATGTTAATAAGCTGAGCCTTGTATTCAAGGTGCTCTTAGGCTTCCTGAGGGTTGGCGTATGCAGATTTTATAATACAAGCTATCTTAACACACACACACACACACACACACAATGTTCCAAGAGGTAATGTAGAGGGTTTCATTAATAAAGGAATAACTGACACTGTCCAGAAGTGGGGTGGGAGGTGTGCAGGTCACAGAGAAGTGGTGAGGGTAAGTAGGCCTGTACAAACTACTACTTTCTTTACCTTCCCATTCTCTGCAAGAAGAAGAACCATATCTAGGGAAAAATCATAAATACTGAAGTAATTTTTAAAATACATGTTGCATTAAATCCCCTGATGTGACTCATATGATTCTCATATCTTAACTCAGTGAAGTGAAATCAGTATCATTTAAAAATACTCAGATTTAACCTAGGTTAACTTTTTGGTTGACCCCCCAAGGACAATATGTTATGAATATACTTGATAAGAAACTTTAAGTAAATGAATTGTTGACACAGAAGTCTTTGAGAATTTAAAGTGCTTAATTTATATATAAAGATAAGGGAAAAGCCTGGAGAAAACTGAATGTCAGCTACACTTAACTCCTCTCATCCTATATCTGATCAACACCATGAAGTTGCATTTCTCTATCACTTTACTCAAAAGAGCAAAGGGCTTTCTATGCCATCCTGAGGCTTTCTTTTATGGTTTTATTGTAGGGTATGTTGCTGTGTAAAACTGAGGAAACACTGTTTGAGAAAACTGCATTATTAATATTTAGTTGTAGAAAATTGCATTAATTAATTAAAGATGTAGCTATGTTAGGTGTGGGAGGTCAAGGTTTTCTACAAATTTGTGTTAATTTACTGTAGACTGTGACCTTACTGTTTTATTTATAATGCGTTAACTGGTATATAAAGATGTTCATCCCATTATTAATTTAGGAACAAATCTGAATGCCTTCCTCTTTGCAAAAGTTATTTTCAAGAGCAAAGCATATGTGATTCTAATATAGCTTAATTATAGTTAAATTATTAATTTTAAAAGACAGAGCAATATCTCATTCCTTTGTAGATTTATAATTTATATCAATGTTTAGTGGTTCTTTTCATTTTAAAATATATGTATTTTATATACACTAACCTTCTCTTGCTAGTCAAAATTCTAGTCAATTTTCTTTCATTTCCTCAAAGAAAAAGATTTTGGTCAGTCACCAATTAAATAATTTTAGAACTGCTTGTAGAGCATAATTAAGCTTTCCCCTTTTCAGATTAAGTGATAAAATCAGCAGTGTGAGTTCAAACCTCGAGCCGCAAGCAAAAGTTTTAGAACTCTTTCTTCTTTATTAACTATAAAATAATTAGAGGGTTGAGAAAAATGGCAACCAGGGGTTATGAGGGCAAATGGTAAAAGGAGTTTTTTCTTTTCATTTTGTTATTATAAGAATGATCTTTGAACCAGAGAAACTATTAAGGATCAATATACCATTAAATTATAAAATATTATTAAAATCTCACAAAACATTTATTTTTAGCTAAGAAGTTCTACTGTGCTCTTTCAGTTGTAGACCTTCTTGGTTCCATGGCAGAGTGTATGTTACATGTGGGCTTCTCTTCTGGAACAAATATGTGTAAAGGGAGGAGATGATGTGTCAATATTCTCCAGGTTGTATTGCAATACCATCTTCATCTCTTCAGTATTTCTCCTGGTTTTGAAAAACTTGAAGAATGATATAAGTGGAGACCAAAGAGTATCATTTGCTATCTTGTTCTACCAATCCTGAGAAGGATTTCTGGGTTTATAGTAGCAGTCTGCTTTTTCATTCTTAACGAGCTCCTCAGTGGTCAGCAGGTTGTTTCAAGATGCACCATTAGTCAACATATCTGTCAGACTTCTGTTTCTCATTCTTTGAATATTATCTAAAGAGCTCCCTGAGCTGGTGCCTACAAAGATGGACAGAGCAGCATAACAAAGTGTCATGGAAACACTTAAACGAGGACGTTAACTATTCTTGAGTCAGTGCACGATAATTCCAGGGACAATATTTCTTTTACTGTCATTTCATTTAAAAAGACCTACCTACTTAGAGAACTAGTCTTTGGCAAAAATACAATGCTTTCTTCCAAATGATTTATACATTTTAAAGACAAATTTAGTTTTCTAATATCACATTTATTACATCAGATTTCTCTCTCAAAAATTCCAACACCAGTGTTTAAGGAATGATGACTTTTTCAGTGCTTCACCCTATTGTTATATACAGCAGTGATAAAATCAAATGGTTTAATATCTATCATTTTTTTCCTTTGTTGCTCATTTTTCTATATTAATATTCTTGATGACTCTGGATAGTAATTTTTAACTTCAGTGATCATATTCTATCATAATAACCTATAACTTATTTTTTACTAATTTTTTTTTGGTAATTCTTCTGTCTCACATTCATGATTACTGCCTATTTATTATTATCATTATCATAATCATTGTGTCTTTGATTTATAATTCTCCAGTCCCTGTCTCTTCTCTAATGTTTCACTTATATTATCTCTGGTCTGTTTGTAAAATCCTTATAGTACAACTGAAAGGAGGGGGTCAATGATCTCAAAGTGAAAACTCAGTGACATTTTTAAATTCATTTTTTTTTGCACTAACTAGTTATTATTGAGTTTTTACTATGAAGTAAATAATTTTGTTGGCAAATATAAAGATAAATCCATTTTGCCTCTGCTCATTAATTCTTATACTTTAGCATAATTAAAGAGAAATACGTAAGGAAGAGAAGCAGTGTAATAGAAATGAAATGGCAAAGCAGAGGAGGAAGCAAATAATTTTGCCTCTGTGAGACAGAGAAACATTTAAGTTGAGTTTTGAAAGGAAAAATGTATCTCTAGGCAGAGAGAGTTTTGGAGAGGAGTGAGTGAAGGCTAAGATGAAAGTAATTGCTAAGGAGTACACACATATTAGTGTATGGATTTACAGTGATCTTGTTACTGCATAGAGGCCAATGATTCTGTTTTCCTTGTAAAATATGTTCTGAAATGTTGAAATTGCCAGATGACTGTACCTTAAATAAAGATGAGAGACAGAATTGAGGTGTGCTTTATATTATTGACCACTGGCCTGAACAGATTGGAGAAAGAAATGATTTTCAGTGCTAGAAGCATATAATGAGAAACCGGTTTCCTCACACATGGATTCTAGTCAAGACTCAAGTAGTAATTTGCACACATAAATGAACTGGTCATGGTTATCAGAAGGTACCTTTATACATAGTTTTAGTCTTTAACTGGTCTGCCAAACAATTTAAAGAACATTGTTGAAAAAATATATATACCAAGCAATAAATTCTACTCATTTTTAATATATATTAATATATAAATATACTCAAAAAAGTATTTCAACACAATAGATTTTTTGCTTATATTTTCAAAAACACTTTTTTGGCCATTGGTAAATGACTTTCTAAATTGCGATGATCTCACCCCCGAGTTTCTGCCCCTTGTGTGTATATTGGTAAGGAAGAAGTATGGGAACTGGAATAGATCAGTTTTGTTTTTTGAGGTATCTTTGCTCTCTGCTCACATTCTCCTAGATTTTACTATTTGTTGGCATGTTGTGAGCAGTATTTATCCACTGGTTGTGACTGAAAGAAACTCGTAGCTATGTTGAAAGATTCCCTTTAATACTCATTCTGTGCTTGTTACTCTCAGTATTAGAGTGATAGAAATGTATAGTTTTTCCCCTTTCTCTATGTTAAGTTCCTAGTGCCTGATCCTTAAACAATTTGAGGATGTGCCAAGCATTTGATTTTGAAGGAATAAGAGCTGGCATTGAATATGATGCAATGGGTAACACTGCCACAAAATAAAGTATTTAAATTTAAAAATAAAGCCCATCTGGCAAATGACAGTACCAACAGAAAGGAATCACAACAAGGAGGACAGGATAAACTCCTCCAAAGAAGAAAAAAATGTGGTAATTGAATTTGTGGGTCTGTGCTTTCATTCTCATTATATTTCTCTTTGGAGGAGGGGGTAGCTCTAGGCAAGGATTTAAATGTTGGCTTGAGCAATATTTTTTCTTGTGGAATGTCTCCAGGGAATCTCTGACTGAAATCCAAATTCAAGCCCATTGTAATCTCCTTGCACGATGCAACATATGGAGTGGCAGATTTGTGCAGGATGGTGTTGTACAGATGTAGGATGGTGATGATGCTACACTGTGAAGCCAAAGATAGCATCTAAGGGTGTTCAAAACTATCAGTTTCACTCCCTGGTCTGAAAAAAAGTAGAAAGAAATTCAATTTGAGAAAATGATTGTGCCTGGAGGAAAATAACAGAACATAATATTGAAACACTTAATGGTCAAATGGAACCTGAAACCAAGTTAGGCTAAAAGAATTGGATTGATAACAGAAATCAGACTTGGTATGTGTCAGAAATGAGACATAGCATTTGAAAACATGATTCTTTGCAACATCTGATCTCATTGATATCTTATTCAGATACCTAAGTGTAAGAAAAATGTTGATGAATTAGAGGACAGTGAGGAAGAAACAAAAACAATATGAAAGAAAAACTGACTTTTTGAAAAAAATTATCTTTTCAAAAATTTTAATGAGAAGATATTACCATGTACTGGATGTAGAAGAGAAATTCATACAAAACTGTCTAAATCTATATAATTAAAGGTAAAGAAAAAAAATAAACCTTTGTGTAAAAAATAGAGAAAAAAAATGGACCATTAAGTCAACACCATAATGGCTTTTGATGATTTTATAAAATTTTTAAGGGAAGGTCTGAAACTTGCCATCTGAAACAAGTTTTAGAATACTTGTCTAGCTCCTCAAGTTACTTTACCGAAAGTCAAATTGGGTCAGGGATGATATTCAGATTGCTCATAGGCAGAAGATCTTTTCTTCCCAACTCATTTATTCATTCATTCATTCAACAAATATTAAGTAAAAATCATGAACCAATTATCAACATAACAATAATGACTCAATACCTTAATGTCAAGGTTAAATATAAGGCCATCCATTTTTTTCTTTTGCACTACAAGTAAACATTCAAAATGTTATTATTTTCCCTTTGAGAGTGTCCAATAATAAGCTATGGATTCAAATGGTAATTTAATATTGTTGAGGCCAGAGAAATGCTTTCTGTTTTTAGTTTGTTTTATTCTCAGTATGAGTATTTTCAGAATGCTTTAAAATAGTAAGTCTAGCACACAATCTGCCTCAAATTTCAGTGTTAGCTGTCGTCATTTAAGTAGACATATTAAGCATATACTTATTGAGGCAAAATTTCATAGAGTCTAAGATGCCAAACCCTTGGATACAAATAAGTCATATGGAGAATGAAGAGTAATTCTCCTAAGGAAAAAACTGTTAAAACAATAGGGGAATTGTATACATTTTTTAACCTTAAAATGAGAAAAAATATATATGCCAGGACGTCTTCCATTTTTTTAATTACAAAACAGACACCAACAAAAATACATATTACATGTTTGCATAGTATTGTATTAGCTCTTATCCTTATGTAATTGTTGAGGTGAAAAATCTGAGTAAAGAATAACATAAATTAAGAATAACATTATTAGTAAATTTAACATCATGTGTATTTCTTTGTAAGTTGCCTATTAAGGTAAGTACATACTCCAATTACTTTGCTTACATTTTTCGCAAAAGTATCCAGGATGTTTTTTTAAATGAATCCCTTTGTAATACATATATGTCATACATAAATAGGCTGTAATATTTAAATTTTCCTCTTAGCCACTATTGCACATATCTAAATTCAACAACAATTCTTTCACTCAGCAACTATTAATTTAGTGCAATTGTGTGTCGGTCTCATTTTTTAGGCATAGAAAATAAAGACATAAGCAGGACAAAAAATTGCCCTCATGAAGCTTATATTTTTTTTTTTTTTATATTTTAATGAGGGAGAGAAAACAAACATAAATAAATGTATAATATAATGCCAGGCACTGATAAATCTAAGAAACCTGTAAAACAAACTAAGGCATAGAGTGTGATAAGAGGCAAAAAAGAATGGACAATTTTACCTAAGAGGCTCTTGGGGATGCTTGCTTGAGAAAATCACATTTAAGCAGTCACTAGAATGAAATATGACTGGAGTACAAATGAGGAAATGGTAAGAGGTAGAAGAGGGAGTTCTAGGATAGGGAAGAGCCAAATTATGTTGAGTTTGGGTTTTATAATGATTGTGATGGAAAAGACATTGGCTGCTTTTGAACATAAGAATGATAAGATATGATTTACATTTTTAAATGCTCACTCTGCAGCCTATTTTGGTTTGTTAGCAAGAACTGACAAGACTTGGAGTAGAATGACAGCAGTGGAAGTGGGGAAAAACACCCAGGTTCGGGATACATATTGAAGGTAAAACCAAGAGAACACATTGGTACAAGCAAAGAATAGAATTAGGATGATTTCCTTTGTACAGGCTGTGCAAAGTGATAAGCATTGGTACTACTCACTAATAAGAAAAACACTGGAAGACCAGCAGGTGGGAAAGATAAAAAAAACCGTGTTGCTAATCATGGTATGTTATGTCTGAGATGATTATTAGACTATTAAGATTATAGATGCAGAAGTAGAGTTGGCAGGGCTAGAGATATGGATTTGGAAACTCTCAAAGATGCATCCCAATTTCAGCTCAGCTACTTACAGGTCAGTTACCTGCAAGCTCAGAATCAACTGAGTCTTTGTAAATTTATCCAGGAGCATCTCCAAAGCCATAGAAACTCATTTAGTTCTAGCTAGGAAGAATAAGGGGCCTAGTGCCCCTAAGGGTAAACTTCAACCAATATGTGTGTGGGGGGGGCAGGGAGTGGCCAGTGCCCCAGCCTCCCATTACTCCAGGCAGTTAATTCTGAAAGCATTCTATGTTTTTCTGGAAGTCCAGAGCAACTGAGTTTTTCTGCCTAGTGATGGTTAATCTTATGTGTCATCTTAGGCCACAGTACTCAGATATTTGGTCAAACACCAGGCTAAATGTCACTGTAAAGGTATATTAGATAAGATTAACATTTGACATTTAGATTAACAGACTTTGAGAAAAGCAGATTACACTCCATAATGTGGTGGGCCTCATCCAATCAGTTAAAGGTCTTAAGAAGAAAAAGACAGAGATCCTTGGAGGAAGAGGAAATTCTGCCTCCAGATTGACTTGGGAGTCAAGGTGTCAAGATGAAACCTGAACTCTCCACTTGGTCTCCAGCCTGCCAACTTACTTACAGAATTTCGATTTGCTAACCTCCACAATAGTGTGAGCAAATTCCCAACTAAACTCTTTCTCGCTAGAGAGCGAGATAGATAGATAATATAGATATATAATGGATTATATATATGGGATTGCTTCAGTTCCCTTAAAGAACCCTAATATAGATTTTGGTGCCAAGAGTTATTCTAGACAACTACAATCTTAAGGATCAATTTTCTGGGGCTTCCCTGGTGGCGCAGTGGTTGAGAGTCCACCTGCCGATGCAGGGGACACGGGTTTGTGCACCGGTCCAGGAAGATCCCACATGCCATGGAGCGGCTGGGCCCGTGAGCCATGGCCGCTGAGCCTGCGCGTCCGGAGGCTGTGCTCCGCAACGGGAGAGGCCACAACAGTGAGAGGCCCGTGTACCGCAAAAAAAAAAAAAAAAAGAGTATAAGAGGAGAGATTCTAGGTGACCATGTAAATGATACTTTCAAACATTATTGTCAAAATAATCTTAGGGCTTTAGTTTCACATGTGAAAAGAGGATAGTGTTTTCTATCTCTGAGAGTCATTACGAGTATTAAAGAATAAATGAGAAACCTAGCATGCAATATATATTCACTAAATTGCTGTATTATCAAGGCTATCATTATGATTTTTGTTGATTGATTATAATCTTTCATATATTATTATCAATTAAACAACACTTATTAACCATCTAAATGTCCCAAGCACTATTGTGGTCTTGGGGCTTCAGTGGTGAGGAGTGTTGACAATACCTCTCTTCTCTTAGAGCCTAACTTCTGCACTGGAAGAAAAAAATACTTGCAAGAAACTTGAAAACACTGTATATATTTTAAAAGAAACATAAGAGCAAAGGTATTTCTAGTGAGAAAAAATAATGGGCTCAACTTGACTGGAGTGAAAAAAATCTATTAGGAAGAAACTGACAGAAGAAGTGGGGTAGTGGTTGAATATTCACCAAAGCCAAAGGAGTTAAATCTCAAGAGATTTTGAGAATGACTTAGGGTTCTTGTGAGAGATTGAGGTAAGTGATTAATCTGTGACCCTTCAGGACTTTGTGGGATGTCAGGGTTGTGTGACCACCACTTGGTATCTTGAAATCTAAAAATATTTTCACTGAGTTTATTCCCAGTTCTCAGAATGCAGCTTCATGTTTCTTTGCTCCTTAAAATAGAAACGCGTACAGCCAGAACTGCTGCTTAGTGTAGTAACCTACTTAAGATTCCAAGTTTAAAATACCAAATGTCCTCTACATTATGAAATAAGCAGTCATTTTATTCATCCATAGTCTCCTATAATTTGTCCTCCAAATTAATAAGCAGGTGACTATTATCCAAGCCTTTTTACCAAAACCAATTTCTTCGTTTATTCATTTATATTATTTTAAATGTTTCAAGCACTTAATATTGGATTTGAATAATTATGAAGTAGCATGATTTCCATTATTTTGCATATTAATCATTATAGCATGTAGAATTTATTATGCTTAAATATGAACATTATATTATCTCAGGGTAACACAGAAATATCTGATAATCTAATAGACATGTACTATTACTATGTCTTTGAATGCTGCATTTTTAGGTTTATTCATTGAAACCCCAAATTTTGGTCCATTGCTCTCATGACCAAAAATTAAATAAATTAAATGAAGGAAAGAAAAAGTCATCACATTATTACTTAAATTAAGGAAAGATAAAATAAATCTGAAAATAAACACACAGTTTAACAAAAGGGTTCTAATTGTCACTGAACTCATGCGAATGAAAAATACACTCAATAAAGAGATGAGGAAAAGAAAGAAAAATGAAGGTGGGGGTGAGTGCTGGGTAATGGAACAGACTGTTTTGTTGAACTTGAGCAAAAAGGGGAACAAATTACTGTGTCAAATAATTCTGATCTTTGTCACAAACTGTAACATTAGAAACCAAAGCAATCCCTAGTGTCGGGCTTCATATGCACTTGACTTTCCAACCACTATATTAGCATATTTTACATTTATTTAATAGCAACTTTGCATTTCTTGTCTGAAGGGACCTCTGTTTTTTTTTCAATAAGGCAGAAATTATTATGAAAGTTGAATTTCACTAGTCTCTTGTGAGCTGGACTTTGTATTTGCATCAGAGGAAAATTTTTGAATACTAGGGTATTTTGGAACTCTTATTACTTCTTTTCTCTATTTTGTCCTAGGAAATGCATCAGCCACTTTTTTACTGCATCTTCATTTGAAATTTGTAGCATCAAAGCAGCAAATGTTCTCCTGGAGTTTAGTGTCTCTGTAATCCACTGACTCTCCATCACCTCAGGCATTTAGAGAACATGGAGCATGAGGCACCAGGAGCTGCAGTGTACAGACATTAGACACACTGTCAGGTCTTCACATTGGAGTCCATGTGAGCAGCCCCATTTGTGGACCTCTTGATACTTATTAATAATAAAGGGAAAGATTGCTAGTTTTGTTCTTAAATACTCAGGAAATTCCTAATAAATGCTCTCATTTGTGTACACTTGTCAAGTCTAGTAACTGACATTACTTTGCCATAAGAAATTACATTTTATTTCACATGAATATATGGATTACAGAATTTAAAAAATAAATCAGTAAAATGCATTAAATATAAGCCTATTTCAAACAATAAAAAAGCATTTTGTGGTACTGAGTAGTAATGAAACAGGTTTCTTTTAAACAGTAATTTGGATATTAGTTTTAAAGGAACCGATTTTTTTAACCCTTAAACTGTCAGAAATTTATAACAAGTAATGATTATTTGTTATTTTTAAAATTCATAAGAAAGGACTGGTTGCATAAGGAATATTCTTTTGTACATAATATATCAAGTAAATAAAGCACCAAAAGGAATGTCAATTTACTTTTAGTAAGAATTCTATCAGAAAATAAATGTCAACTAGTTCTTTATATGAACATCTCTGTAACCCTTAAAGTACTACTCATGAAATCATGTCATTTAAATGTCAAAATATCTATTTAAAAATCTATAGAGCTTAAACATTAATGTGATTTATTATAAGAAAATACATGCCTCAAGCATAGCACATAAATATGAAATAGAAAATCCATGTGTACATATCCCTCTATAATTTCAAAAGAAAGAGATATTTAATAGTTGAGGAATATCACCCATAGCTATGTAAAACACATTTTACTTCATACTGGTAATGGTAAAACACTTGCTTATAATTTAAAATACTCATGGCATTGGGTAGAAAAATAATTTGCTGTCAAAATTAATCTAATTCAAGAAACATTAAGAATCTATAGTTGAAAAGACTATATTAAAATAGTTTAAAGAAATATCCTAATTATTTGTAGCAAATTCTCCAATATTCTCTTCTCTTTGAAACTAATACACTGACAGAAGCTCAATATTAAAACTGAAGGTACCATAAAAAGACTCAGAAATGACCTTCCTTAAATATTTAGAAAAGATGTCAGAAATATTTTATACAATTCATTATACAAAAATTATTGGAAAAAATAATAATTCCTAATATTCTTATCATTGATTTTAATAGTATGACCAAGTTAGGAAATACGTGTCTAATGTTGAGTCAGTTGAATAGTTATTCTGTCAACCCAGGTCAATTACTCAAAATTAGTCATTGAGAAATTGTGTTTCTATTGAAGTTGAGTTGATACTTGTCTCAATGATGTGTGCACATACACACAAATACATACACACACATAAATATACATATATACTAACTTAACCAAAGATAGTATATGCATATAAGTGTATGTGTGTGTAAATATATTTCATTTATATTATTTAATAACTTTGGTATATCAAAGTTGCTCATGATCAAGGGAGATCCATAACTAAAATAACAAATTAGGGGTGATTTCCCCCAAATCCTACATATATTGGTTGTAAAGAAAAAGCAAGAAGA
Source organism: Aethalodelphis obliquidens (assembly GCF_003676395.1). Lineage (NCBI taxonomy): Eukaryota > Metazoa > Chordata > Mammalia > Artiodactyla > Delphinidae > Aethalodelphis > Aethalodelphis obliquidens. Next base: position 62,304,674 of record NW_020837947.1, on the reverse strand, counting down.
AATATTAACCCATTTTGTTCATATCAAAATGTCAGTGTTTAAAATACTACTTTTATCTGCTTGTGAAAGTCTCTACCTTTCTTTTGCAACTCCCTCAGGAAATGTTATTTTTTGTACCATTTTCTCTAAATACCACTTTAACTGTGATGGTTGTCCCTGATGGTTACACTCTTTACTCCTAAGAAGATCTCAGTACAAGTTAAACATAATTAAATAGTAGACATGCATGCATACATACACACACACACACACACACACACACACACACACACACACACACACTCTCGTCTCATGAGAAAGCTAAAGCATGCTACATATGCATGGTATGATTTTCTCAACCTCCTATTCATTGTTCTCCAAATTTGTCAGTCTTGGGCAGACAAATGAATGTTTTACTACATGAGAGGTAAAAATAGAAAAGAAATCCAGGTATGGTACGATTTGATGGATACTCTAAGATATTTCTTAACTGTGACTCAAAGAATATTTCATAAACATAGTTAAGTTAGGATACTAGGGTTTTTTCTCTTTAATCTCCAAGAATTACATGTCATAATCTCTTTTCAGGCAAACAGTGCTCTTTAAATTGCTCTTGATTTTCACTATGTTTCATATTTATTGTTCTTAAAACTTTTCATAAAAATGTAACTTCTTACTGTTCTTTCTCATTGATTTTTCAGGTCAAAAATTGGAAATGGTGACTTTTTTTAAACGTAGCCAAATCTTCACACAGTCCTTCACCAAATGACTCTAAATTTGAAATATATTATCTGAAACAAATCCTTTCTAAATAAGGATAGATCTATGTGATATTTTTATTAAACTTTGAATGCAGATTAAACTCTGCAAGGTTAAATGACAAGGTTAAGTGTCTAATTTTGCAGCCCTTTTATACCTGGTGAGTGCTAAGGCTTTCCTAATGATAGGATTAAATATGGTTTCTAGCTAAAACAGTTGCTTGTCGTTCCCTGTAGGTTAGCCTCTATATTCTGTGCTTATCACAAACAGAGAGGAAATAACTTTCTGGGCCTTTTTTGAGTCTTTTAAAATGCACAGACTTTAGGGAAATCATATTTTCTTGAAGGAAATGAGGCATGACCAATCACACAAAACCTGAGAAAATCCCTTGATAGATGACCTTTGCCACATGTAAAAGAAACTGTTCAGTGGCTGAGGTTTCATGGATTTCATGCATGGAAATCAGATTTTCTGGCCACCAGTACTGTTCAGTAAATAAATAATCCATCATTGTGTCAAACAGTTGAAACATGGAGATACTGCCCTTGCTTATCTGAATAGACATTTCAAGTTAGTAACTTATGTAAACTGTTTACATGTCAGCAGTTGTGTGAGCAGTGTTCTAGTTTTCACTATGTAAAATAAAATCACTTGGCTTTAGTGATGTTAACCTAATAGAGCATTCATTTGATGCTGCCTACACCTATGAATTTACTGGTGCATGGTGAAGGCATCAGGATGAGAGTATGGAATGTATGGTGTGTCAGAGAATAGTGCTAAATCATCAGTAGGTAGTTCCAATGACATTATTAAATAAATCTACTTACTATTTCATTTAAACCAATAACAGCTTTCTTAAAATATGTTGGCATGATTATCTTTGAGTTGTTTTAATATCTATGTTTTAAGTACATTGTATTATTACAATAAAGTTGGTTAAAATGATGATACTTGACATCTAAAGATTATTTTTCTTTTCATTGGGCAAGTCATACCTATTTGAGGTTATACTCATAATTTATTTTTACTGATTTAACTAACTTTAGTTCTTATATTTTAATTCTATATTAATTTTCATTTTAGCATTTATTCAGTTGTATCATCAAAATATCAATGTATACAAACATAGACACAATTAACTTAGTTCCCAGATCTGTTTCTACTAATGGACCATGTCAGGTTTCCAATTCAGCTCTGTTTCTCCTAAACAGGAAGAACTATCCAAGTATTTCAACTATGTTTCTGGCATTAAACACGTTTATGTTGCTTTTCAGCTAACTCCTACACTCACCTTTGATATTTAAAGTACTTTCTTGCTAAAATGTCAGGTCTCTTCTGTCACAACAAAGAGTCTGTCTTTCCTGTCTTATCTCCTAGGTATTTGCAAATAGCACCTCACTTACAATAGCCTTGTTTACTCTTCAAGAATACAGTGGGAATTCGTTTGCTTTAGAACACAAATAGTGCTCATTTCATTTTGCTAAGTTTGCCCAGCATTTTGCGAAAACTTGTGAAATTAGTCTGTGAAGTGGGTATACAATAACACTTATGAAAACGCTTCCTGAAAATGGGAAAAAAAATTGTAGGCATTAAATGTAAAATATCTGTTTTCATTGCAAATGATTTAGTCAAGATATTTTATGATGTTTTACCAAAAAAGATATATACTATACTTGCACCCTGATTTAATTTGATTCTGTAAGAAATTAACTTTTACAAATATTTTCAGAGATATCTATCAGATTATAATCAAAATAAAAGTTTAACTTAGTTTTTAACTATATAATGAAGGATTTTTTTTTTGTTTTTAATCTGGCACCAGTCTAAACCCTATAAATCCTTACACATTCTTGGTTTAGGGTCTTATATATTTAAAAAGAGACCCAAAGAATATGAAATTATTATCTAATCTACCAAGTAAATTAATAGAAAAAACAAAATTTATTTTTAACAATTTATAAACAAGGAAAAAGCCCAAAGAAACAAAGCCTTTATATATGATCTTGCTTATATTCTATAACAAATTAATCATAAGATACTTGTTTTCAACTTTGTAAGGTAAAACAACAACAAAACTCAAAACATTTTGAGTATTTCTAAGAAAATCTGTAGTTCAGGACAGTCATTTGTGGGTAACATTTGTTTCGTATTAGCATTTTAAAATATATCCATGTGTTTGTGGATCACCTCACTTGAATTGTATTTTTTAATCTATCAGTCATTTGCCAGAGAAAGGATTTATGTCCAGGAAGCACAAAGTAAATTGACAGTACCACAAGGATTTGCCTCAGTGGGCATTTATTATTCCCAGGCTAATGGAGGTTGAATATTGTACTTTAGCACATATTCCAGTTCATTTCTACAAATTAAAATAATCATACGTATATTTATACTAAACTATGTATTAGTACATTTGACTGTTCGTTCTTTATTTTTATTGGACATGTACTCCATGTTAGTTGTTCAAAACTTAGAAAAAAAAGAAAAAATAGCACTGTGAACAGTGTAATCCATGACATCCATAAATTTTTGGATATCGTCAATGCTTACAATTAAAAATACAAATAAAGGGAAGAAGACAACAGTACCATTTTATGCATACTATTTTATATCTTGTTTAACTTTTCCACTTTATAATATATGGTGAACATCTTGCCATATCAATAGATATAAATGTATGAGGTAACTAGATGAAACATTCAAGGTGCAGTCAGGAAAACAGGAGACACTCTAGGAAACTGGAGTACAAAGAGATATAATATAGGAAATTACAGGCTTAAGTGCTGCTCAGTGAGAGAAGACTAGAAAGGCCATACTCAGTCAATATGGAAGTGAAAACATTGCAAAAAAACTGCCACCAATGATTGCAACCATATCTCAATATCAAAGAGAGTGTTTCTGAAGAAACATTCTAGAGGCACCTGATTGCTGCCAGAAACCCTAGGTGCCTCAGCACTGAAGTGGGTGATCCTCAAGTGGGACATCCAAAGCTACAGGATTCTTGTGTACAACTGCCTCTAGAAAACAAGGACTCTCCTCTTTGCCTTCAGAATCTAAACTGGAACAGTTCTGGGAAGGGATTATGGGACATGAACTTGTGGTTTCTCTCTTGAGATGGTGGAAGGGGCAGAGATGAAGATGAGGTGACAAAGGACATTAAAAATAATGACTACTGTTTTAATGACTACATACTATATCATAATGGATTTGCAAAATTTTCTTAGTTAATGAACTTTTTGGATATGTTATTTTCAATTTGGCTAATTTAACTGTTGAATATATATGTATATACGATTTAATGATATGACTGAAAATCTAGAAAAAAATAATATAGAGAGAACATAATTTGCTTCAGAAAAAAATATCTGATTTTTAAAATAAATGCATGATTAACTTAATTTTCAATTTGGGTTTGGAGTCAAAAATGTGAAACTCCAAATAATTATCAAAATTCAATAATTCATTATTTCATATATCTGTTCATCCAAAACTGGTTTAAACTAATCTACTTTGTGGAGAAAACTGTGAAAGGTACCCAGAGAGATGAAAATATGTTTTAAGATTAAATCGCTGTGATCCAGACACTTGTAATCAAGTTGTTGAGATATAGTTTGTCATTAAAAAGACAAAGAAAAAACAAAATAAAACAATCCAGGCAGGCTATGTGGCTACTTATAACCATTTTTGAAATTCCCAATGCCAATATTCCAAGTAAAAAATATTCCCAAATGCAGGGACTATAGCTTTGAGCACATCAGGTCAATATACAGATTTGAATAAGTATTAATTATACATTTTGACGGGAAATTCTCCTTATCTTATGGAGAAAAATACTCAGAGTAAAACACTTTAATAAAACTTGTTAATGGGAAAACTTCTTATATAAAAATAACAAAACAGAAATAAAATTTTTGTTTTCTTAAACATTTATTTACCATTTCTTGGCTACTCAGGGTCCTATTTTGTTTTTTGCTATTAAACTCTTAAGTTGCCTATAATTTAAAAATGTGTTTTGAAAGAATTACATAGAAAGAAGCTTAGTCAATGATATAAAAATATTCATTTCATACATCTTACTAAGAGAATAGATGCTTTCTAAAAATATTGAAATGAGAGAGCAAAGACAGAGAGCCAGAGAGAATGTGCATTCAGAATTTTGTGTTTCAAATGTCATGTTGATGTAGCCCTTACAGTCACAAATGTCAGTTTTATTGAAAAGTTCACCTATATTTTTAGTAGCTTCCTGCCTAAAAAATGCAGTTTCCCTCTTAGTTCAGATATATATATTTAGACAACAGCCTGTTTTTGCTCTTTTGATATATCAAAAAACACAGATATCTTTAGAGTCTGACTATATAATTCTCAGCATGAGAAGCAATCCCTTCATTAAAAATAAATAAATAAATAAGGAAGAGCCTGTATTCTACACCCTGGAGAAATCCTGAGTGTGGTTTGGTACCCAAGAAGAAAAGCCTTTGAAATGAATCTAATGTCACGTTATTGAAAACGTAGCTGCACAGATTAACTTTTTTCACTCTGCAATGGCTTACAAAGCTTCAAATGCTCAGAAATCTCATAAACCAGACCATTTAAGGAATCTAAATAAGCTTGCACGGTTTTAAGCTTTCCGACTTTGAATGTTAGCTTTGAAGTTTTGCCAGAACCTGACTGCAGAAGAGTTGCTTTTAGACTGAATTCATGACACTGGAATTAGTGTTGGAGGTTCAGTGTGCCTAATAATGATTATGACCATGCTAACCATAGACAGCCATCGCATATGGTACCTCTGAATTAACAACTCTCCAAAGATAAGATGCGTAATATCTTGGCGCCAGTATTTATTTATTTTTCATCTTTACACACTGGGTTTTGGATAGTGTCCAGTTTGAAAAGCCAGTTGCTTTAATGGCATATGGCATTTGTCCATGGGTAAGAGAGCATGGAAAGAAGAAAAGAAAGAAGGTTAAAAATAGCTGAATTATAAATGTCCCAATATCAAATTCCTTTTCCCTTTTTCTTTTTGTCTTCATTCTCTCTTTTTCTATTAGCTGGAAAACGTATAACAAAATTCTGGGCAAAACTCCACTGTCAAGTGTCTTTTTGCCAACTTCCAACCAAGACCAGTTCTAATTCCATAAATTTCTCTGTATCTTTAATTTACATAAGCAAATTTCTCCTCATAGCATGAGGTTAATTACAAAGCCTTTTTAATATCAACATATGTGCTTTATTTTAATTTGAAGACTTGCATTTTGCCACTTGGAAAAAAGAAAAATCTACCATGTAGATCTTCCCTCCCATCCTAAAGCTGACATAAATTTTTCACCCAAGTAAAAGAAAAACATCCCAAGTTTATACCATGGGAAGGCAGAGTCACTTATGGGGAAATTTACTATCATCTTTAGTTCCCTAGATTTTCCAAGAAAACAGCAATGCTGTTATTAGTATACAGGTCTGGTATCTGTCACAAAATTTAGGGGTAAGAATGTTGCCCTGTGAGGTTTATGATTCTGCCAGCAAAATTATTTAATCAGCAATTCTAATAAAAAAGAAGCAGGTATATGTATTCAATAAGTACATACAAGTAAGTTTCAGAAAACAAATGTGTGTGTGCATAAATCAATAGATACATACATGCATATCTCAAGTAGCTATTTCAAATGATAATCCAGAAAGAAAAAAAAATTAGTTCTTCTTCTTGGGATGACTTTTACCTATTATTTTATGAGATTTTCTACTGAAATGTGGCCCCAGGGTAACTAATAAACATGTTCACCATTTCAGATAATAATTTTATTCAACTAAGAGCACCCACAGCATTTTAAAATGTTTTATATATTTGATCTGATAACATAGATAACAAAATATAAGAAAGAAATCATGCACAGTATCTAAGCAGTCACATTTATGCAAAGTGTCAAAATAGTAAAATTTATTTTTTTGCTTTTAGCAGATAAATGTAAAAATGAAACTTAAAGAGAATACATTGTTTTTATAATTCTTTCTAAACCCATTTCTATATCCTCAATTGTTAAGGTATTTTTAATGGAGATTATAGAATAATTCTAGTAGGTATACTGTTTTGCTGTAATCTTCATTTTCAAGTAAATTGTTAAAATCCAGAATTTTAATAATAAATGGACAAGCTGTAGTAGAGTTTGCATCATAACTTCTTTAAAAACACTTTTAATATGTAAAATCAAATGGGATAGTTTACAGTGCTTGAGGTGAATGAAACCATACTGATTATTAATAAATACAAAATTACATTAAAAGGAAATAGAACTAAAAAATCACTGAGTGACTTTGATCAATAATCAGCCAATATTAATATTTTCTGTTTGTCAGTGTGAAAATCCACACAATGGCAAACATACAAACCACACACACATGCATACAAGCACACATACTTTTTGTTTTGCTATGCATTCCTGGATTATAAGTTTCCTTCATTTCCTTTCCTTCCCTTCCTTCCTTCCTTCATTCCTTCCTTCCTCCTTGCTTCATTCTTTCCCTTCATTCTTTTATTTTTTTCCTTTTAGGGAGAAGATAGTTCAACTTCAAACAATTATATTGGTTAGTGGGTCTGCCTATTCTTGTCTTTTAACTCATTCAACAATTACTGAACACTTATGCAATTTTCAGCTTTGCTGATATTTAGATGAAAAAATATCTTTCCATCTTTGAGGATTACACATTCTACTGGTTAGATGGATACAATATAATAAAACAAGTGCCATAACAATAGTGCACTGTATTTGGATTGTATGCAAATCCGAATAGTGCAAATTGAACGATTATTATGTAAAATATTAATAAAGACTTACTTTATATAAAAGCTTTAAAATAGAGTGAATCAAGCCCAAATTAAAAATTTATCAAGTGTGCATAATTTTAAAATTTGTAATCAGAATGAATTATGGACTTGACTTAATATATGGACTTACGGTTGTGTCAACTTGTTAAAAATTACCCATCATACTTTTTCAGAAATAGGTTTGAGTTATTTGAGTTTTTCATATGAAACTTTCCAATACATCTCTCAAAACAAACACACGCGCGCACACACACACAAGAACAGACTATACACAAAAAGTATTGTTACGAAAGTAAGGATTTAAGCCTAGATAAAGCTTCCACAGAATGCTTCAGATATGTAGTAATAACTAAACTTTGAAGTTTGTGTATGAGTTTTCCATTTTAAATAAGGTAGAAAAGACTTTACCATGCTGAAAAATAAGCATAAGCAAATATTTCATGTTGAAGAGTAAGTAGCCCAATGATGAGTGATGAACAGCTGGACTTGTTCAGATAAGCAAAGGCACACACAACATAATTTGAATATATTATGTTGGTGATGATAAGTCATTGAGAGACCAGGTTTTTATCACCATTTCTCCATATTAAACATTATAACAAACCATTTTTTACATGCTCATGGCATCAAAAGACTCTACCACATCTGTCTCTCTACAATTGAATTTTTCAGTAACAAGGGTAAAATATATTCCTGTGACATACATGCAAGGGTGAAAATGATTCTATCCAGATTAATAATAAATATTGGTGGAGGGCTTCCCTGGTGGCACAGTGGTTGAGAATCTGCCTGCTAATGCAGGGAACACAGGTTTGACCCCTGGTCTGGGAAGATCCCACATGCCGCAGAGCAACTAGACCCATGAGCCACAACTACTGAGCCTGCGCGTCTGGAGCCTGTGCTCCGTGACAAGAGAAGCCGCGATAGTGAGAGGCCCACGCACTGCGATGAAGAGTGGCCCCCACTTGCCACAACTAGAGAAAGCCCTCGCACAGAAACGAAGACCCAACACAGCCAAAAATACATAAATTAATTAAAAAAAAGTTAACAAATGTTCAAGTACAATTGGTGTCTTTTAAAATAAATAAATAAATAAATAAATATTGGTGGTGGGGTGTCCCTGGTGGCGCAGTGGTTGAGAATCTGCCTGCTAATGCAGGGGACACGGGTTCGAGCCCTGGTCTGGGAGGATCCCACATGCCGCGGAGCAACTAGGCCTGTGAGCCACAACTACTGAGCCTGCGCGTCTGGAGCCTGTGCTCCGCAACAAGAGAGGCCGCGATAGTGAGAGGCCCGTGCACTGCAATGAAGAGTGGACCCCACTTGCCACAACTAGAGAAAGCCCTCGCACAGAAACAAAGACCCAGCATAGCAAAAATAAATAAATTAATTAATAAACTCCTACCCCCAACATCTTCTTAAAAAAAAAAAAACATACAAAACAGAAACATAGGCTAATATCTTAAAAATCGTATTTAAAAAATATATATATATTGGTGGAGACTCTATTAATGTTCCCCCTCACAAGTGCTTAGCAGAGTAACTTGCAAAAGTAAGCATTCAATAAATTTTTAAAAATTGTATCGCATATTATTTGAGTAAATAAATCAGTTGTATTTTGTTGAACATTTCCTTTACTGCTTCTATTTATAATTAAGAATCCTGTAACTCTGTAAAACAATTGTCACAAATTTCAAATCTATAAAATTCTTGCTTTACCTATTTCAAATTCCCTTCTGAGGATAAAAAGCCATTTTTAAAAGTATAAACTTGCCTTTATATTTTTTAAATGCTTAATGTCGTGTAATTATTCTGGTTAGTAGTAAGAACTCAATGAATATTTTAATAAATAAATGGAGAAAAATTGTTTATGATTTCCTTATATATTTTAACTCTTTGCTAACAGATACCTATTAGATTTAAAATATCTTAACCAAGAAGGCATTAAGTCAGTATCTATATTTTCTCCTTTACAGTTATTTTAAAATACATTATTGTGGAGTTTCTGCTTCCAGCTTCGGTAGACTAGTTTGTTTCAGATCAGCCTTTGAGCTGAAAACCACTTGAAAACTTGACAGAAAAAAATCTGTTTGAAGTCATCCAAAAGCTACCAAGGCAGTGAGAACTTAATCCCAGGCAGAAGGGAAATCGGGAAAGGAGAGCTCAATATTGGTGTTGCTCTTTCTTTCAAAGCATGTACTCATTCAAACATAGCTGAAAAGCTGCACAAAGTTTATGAAGATTTACCCTGTTGATGTGAAAAAAAATTTAACATATGTCTTAGAGGAGGGACCCTGGTTTAAAAAGATGCCTAGTTGAGGCCCCAAAGGGCTACACCTAGGAATAAAGGATTGACACCCACCTTAATACAAGTCCAACTTTTGGTTGTATTAAAGAGATCTAGTCTATGGTCTGTTAGAAGCAAAGCTAAACTGCCTCTGGAGGAAGATAATATCATTACAATTATATCTTCAATTTTTCATGTATAATATATACCATTCACTAAAACATAGCCCAGCTATGAACAATACAAGGGGTCACTGGAAACTAAGAGGAAAAAAAATGTAAACAGACCCATGGGAGATCTATACTGAAGTTACGGGATACAAATGTATACATAATTATGATTAATTTGTTGAATAAATTAGGGATGAGTTGAGAATTTCAGAAGAGTGTAAAAGAGAATTAAGTAAAACTGCCAGAACTAAAAAATACATTAAGAAAATTAAGAATTAAACGAGTAAGGTCTTTCACTTCTGACCAAGATGGAATAGCAAGAACCAAATTTTTCCCTCCTTGTAATTTTTCCTGTTCCAGCCAAACTCTGGAAAATACACCTAAATCAATAGTTTTCAAGAAACTAGACTTCAGGCAATGAAGGAAAATTGCCTCTAAAGGCAAGAAAATATTTAGGTGAACCCTATAACTCTCCAGGTTACAGACTTGAAAGGGTTTCCAGACTACAAGGAGTGGGTTCTCTGGCAACTCCTTGTGCCAAGAAAATAGAGCGGAGAACTTGGAAAAACCAAGGCAGATAGAATTTGTAGAGCAGACTACTGGAAAGGAGGAAGATATTCAGAGAAAAAAAAAAAATGGAGATCTACAGAGGATCATTTAGAGTATTATTACTGATTAGGACATGCTGGTTGAACTACCCAAAGACAAACAAAAGGACACACTCACAAGGATTTATAAGTAAAAGTGCCTAGCTGGCACTCACACAGGGTCAGGAATAGAGCTGGTTTCCACCAGTCTGACTGGAGACCTCATAATTCATGTGGCATTAAGTGGAGAATTCAGACATAGAAAAAAATTTAGAGAAAAATTAGCCCTAAAATAAGCACTGCTATGGTGTTGTCCAACTGATATTAAAAGCAAGAACTCAAAGCATCAAACCATATCCAAGTTTACTTAACTGCATTCTAGAATAAGGCTCAAGAGGATTCACAGGAATACAAAATATCAGGCATATAACAAGGTAAGATTCACAATATCTGGCTTCCAGTGAAAAATTATCAGGCATGAAAAGAAGCAAGAAAATGAAGAAAAGAAAAGCAAGTTAATAGAAAGTGATTCATAAGCGACACAGGTTTTAGAATTAGCAGTCAAAGATACTGAAAGAGCTGTAACTATATGTGGGCTATGTTCAAAAAGATAATTACAGAAATGGAAGGTATACTCAAATCAAAATTCCAGTATGAAATCTAAACTGGCTGTGATAAAAAAACTACAGTAGATAGAATTAATGGCAGATTAGACATTACAGAAGAAGATATTATTAAATTTGAATTGAATTTGTCATAGCAATGCACAATCCAAAACAAAACACAGAGAGGAGAAAAGAACTTAAAAAATGTAAAGAGCATCATTGACCTGTAGTACGACTTTAAGTGGCCTACTTTTAAAAAACAAAACTGGAAAATTATTCAAATTTCATAAAAACTATGAAGCAAAGGTCCAAGAATAAAAGAAACCTCAAGCAAAAGAAGCATAAAGGAAACAATGCCAAGGAACATCGTAATCAAATTGCTCAAAACCAGGAATGCAGGAAAATATCCTAAAGACACCGGTGAAAAAGATATTTATAGGAAGAAGAATACAGATAAGATTGACAGCAGCTTTTCCATTGGGAAACAAAATGCAAAAGAAGGATATAGTGGAACAACACTTAAACTATTGAAAAAATGTCAACCCAGAATTCTATACAAAGTGTGAAATATTTTTAAAAAATGAAGGCAAATTAGGACTTTTTTAGACATATGAAATGTAAAATATTTAATCTCCTGCAGCCCACAGTACAAAAGATATTAAAGTAAATCCTTCAGGTAGAAAAAAGTGATACTAAATGAAGGTATGAATCTACAAAAAGGAACAAAGAGTATTAGAAATGGTAATGACATGGACAAATATGTAAGAAATGCTTTATTATTACATAAATCTCTTTGAAAATATAATTGTCTCTTTAAAAATAACATCAATGTAGTGTGGGTTTATAATATTAAATGCACAGTGTATGGAAATAATAACATAAAGGCCGGGCGATTCTTATTCTATATGTGAAATGTTATAATATCAATTGAAAGTAGACTGTGATAATTTAAACATAACTACTCTAAACCCTAAGACCACTAAAATAACAAAACGAAATTTGTAACTAATAAGTCATAAAGGAAGGGGTAGTAAAAATTGTAGAAAATACTTAATTCAAAAGAAAGCACAAAAAGTGGTAAAAGAGAGCAAAGAATATATGAGACAGAAAACTAATAGCAAGATAATAGACTTAAATCTGACCATATCAGTAATCACATGGAAAAGAAATGACTTAAACACTTCCAATTACATCTGTGTCTATTTCTGCCTTGCAAACTGGTTCATCTGTACCATTTTTCTAGATTGCACATATATGCGTTAATATATGATATTTGTTTTTCTCTTTCTGACTTACTTCACTCTGTATGACAGTCCCTAGGTCCAGCCACGTCTCTACAAATGACCCCATTTCGTTCCTTTTTATGGCTGAGTAATATTCCATTGTATATATGTACCACATCTTCTTTAAACACACCCAATTAAAAGTCAGAGAGAGAATGGAGAAAAGTGCAAGACCCAACTATTTACTACCTACAGAAAACACACTTTAAATATAAAAACACAAATAGGCTCTAAGTAAAAGGATAAAAGAAGATATACCAAGACAACACTAGCTAAAAGAAAGCTGATTAGCTGTATTAATTTCAGACAAAGTAGATTTCAGACAAAAGAATTTTACCAAGAATAAAAACGATCCTTTCATATGATAAAAGGGGCTAGTTCATCTGGAGGCCATAATGATCCTAAATTTCAAAATGCATGAAGTATGGACTTCCCTGGTAGCACAGTGGTTGAGAGTCCACCTGCCGATACAGGGGACACAGGTTCAAACCCTGGTCCGGGAAGATGCCACATGCCGCGGAGCAGCTAAGCCCGTGCACCACAGCTACTGAGCCTGTGCTCTAGAGCCCAGCTACTGAGCCTGTGCTCTAGAGCCCACAAGCCACTGAGCCCATGTGCCACAATTACTGAAGCCCACGGGCCTAGTGCCCATGCTCTGCAACAAAGAAGCCACTGCAATGGGAGGCCCGTGCACCGCAATGGGAGGCCCGTGCACCACAACGAAGAGTAGCCCCTGCTCAACGCAACTAGAGAAGGCCCGCGCGTAGCAATGAAGACCCAATGCAACCAAAAATAAAATAAATAAATATATTTTTTAAAAAAATGCATGAAGCAAAAACTGCTAAATTGAGGGAAAAGAGAAAATGCACCTTTTGTAATCAGAGATTTCACTACTCATTACTCATTATATGATAAAACAAGGAGACAGAAAATCAGTAAGGATATAGAAGACTTAAACGAGTTTGAACTGATTGACATTTGTAGAACACTCCAACCAGGAACATCAGAATACATACTCAGTTCAAGTGCATTTAATAGTAATCCCTCAAAAGAGATAAAAGCTTGACTGAAGTAAAAGGAGAAATAAAACATTCACAATCATGCAGTGAGAAAGTCTCACACCCCTCTCTCAGTGAATGACAGTAACAAACCAACAGCAACAAAAAGTGTCTAGAACAGAGCAAATATGACAAACAAATTTAGCTAACTGACATATGTGAAATATGACACCTAAAAACTAACATTTATTCTTTTCAAGTACACATGGAACACTTACCAAAACAGACAATATGTTGGTCTATGATGTGAATTTTAACAATTTTTAAGGATGAAAATCATAAAGAATAGAATTTTTGACCACAATAGAATTAAACTATAAATCAAAAAAGGTAATTAAAAATACTTAGTTTTTAAAAATTGTATCTCTTTAAATAATCAGTAAGTCAGAGAACTATTTAACAAGATTAGATAATATTTGTCAATGTTCTGAACTTAATTATAATTGAAAAACTACATATCAAAATTTGTGGGATGCAGCTAAAGCCATGCTTTGAAGGGGATACATAGACTTCAAAGTACACATTAGAAAAATATTGAAAAAATAAAAATAAATTATCCATGCACTCATATCAAAAGTTACAAAAGGAACATTAAATTAAATTTAGAAAAGAAGAATGAAAAACTAATAAAAAATGAGCACAGACATTAATGAAATAACAGACAAATTGAGTGGAACAAAGGAAACACTGGTTCTTTGAAAAGACTAATAAAATGACATCAAATCCTTGGCAAGACTGAAAAGAAATCAAGAGAAGGTATAATAACCAATATCAGGAATGAAAAATAAATAAGCATTAATGTTCTTAGATTCAGTAAAATCTATTTTCTATTAAATACATTAGACACCCTTTCACCACTGAATTTTAATGTAGACCACATTTTGAAATTTTTTTTCAAGGCTTAAATATCCACCTTATGCTGACTGGGCAATCTTCAGTAAAGCTTGAAGACCCTTAATCTTTCTGAACTATTCTTAACTATATGTGGACTGGCTTCTGAAAAAAATGCCTTGCCTTTTTAATTCATATAAAGATTATTATTTCCATTTACTTTTAATTTTCAAAGAAAATGACTGTTGTCCCAACAACCTTCAATGGTGACTAATCAATTTAAAAAATTTTTAGAACATTACTATGAGTTCATGAATTAGTTTTTGTTGTAAGAAATTATAGTCTCTTTTTGATGCTCAGATTGTCTTCTCATATGGCAATGAGAGCTTCTTCAGATTGACTCATGTGCCCTTTTCACATGACCACATTAGTCTTTGACAAATTCCTTGGAAAAGATGTTGTAGAATCATCTTGTACATCCATATCTTACTCTAGACCTAGAATAAGTCATTTCTCCATGGAGTCCTGGTTCCTCTAGTGGTAAATTGTATTTAGCAACCACAAATGGATGTTCATTGTCACTGGGCTGCTAATGATTCTTGCTCTTTTTAGTGTTTAGAACTAGGGAATACTTATTTTTCTGAAAAAAAAATATGAACTATAAGTACATACTTATAATACAAATTCAAATTCAAGATTACAGAGTTTTACTTGACCTGGCTGATTTTATGTTTGTATCTCTTTTTTCCTACATTAAAATTTTAGTCCTAATAATATTAACATGTTGACTAATTTCTTTACATATACAAAAATTAGATTCAAAATAAAAATACTTATATTACTGCAACTAACAATCCTACTGAATGTGGCTTAAGAGTCATCTCTCTCGTTTATATACTTAGCCTATATCTCACTAGAGATATATAGTCAAAATGCATTGTTTCCCAGTAATTTGAAATAATTCTTTTCTGTATGGTTATGCCACCATGCAATTATTTTTTTTGAAAAATATTCTATTAGTTGGACTTTTTAAATATCATAATCATAAATTGAGGGGGATATATTTGATCACATATTTAAAAAGTGCAGAGGTCAAGAGAATGAGAAGACAAGGCACAGACTGGGAGAAACTACCTGCAAATATGTATTTAATAAAGAACTGTTACCCAAAATAAACAAAGAAGTCTTAAAACTCAACAATAAGAAAATAAAAACCCAATTTCAAAATGGACAAAGGAAGTAAACAGACACTTTAACAAAGAAGATATACACATGCCGAGTAACCATATAAAAAGATGTTCCATATCATGTGCCATCAGAGAATTAAAAAAACAGTAAGATACCACTACAGGCCTATTAGAATGGCCAAAATCCAAAAACACTCATAACACCAAATGCTGGTGAGGTTGTGGAGTAACAGGTACTGTAATTCATTGTTGGTGGGACTGCAAAATGGTACAGCCACTTTGGAAGACAGTTAGGCAGTTTCTTATAAAACAAAACATACTCTTAAAGCATATGATCCAGCAATCGTGCTCCTTGGTATTTACTTAAGTAAACTGAAAATGAATGGCTACACAAAACCCTGCACACAGATGTTTGCAGCAGCTTTACTCATAATTCCCCAAACTTGGAAGCAACCATGATGTCCTTCGGTAGGTGAATGGATAGATACACAGTAGAATATGCAGACAATAAAATGTCATTCATTGCTAAAATGAAATGAGCTGTCAAGCCATGAAAAGACATGAGGGAAACTTAAATGCATATTACTAGGTTTAAGAAGCCAATATGAAAAGGCTGCATATGGTATGATTTCAATTATATGACATTCTGGAAAAGGCAAAACTACAGAGACAGTAAAAAAGATCAGTGATTGCCAGAGAGGGAGGAATGAATAGGCAACACACAGAGGATTTTTAGGACAGCCGTACTATTCTACATGATACTATAATGGTGGATATATGCCATTACACATTTGTCCAAACTCACAAAACGTACAATACCAAGTGAACTTTAATATAAATTTTGAGTAATAATGATGAGTCAATGTAGATTCATTATCAGTTGTGACAAATGTACCACTCTGGTGTGTGGGATGTTAGTGGAAGAGGTTGTGTGTGCGTAGGAGATATACAGGAACTCTCTGTACTTTCTGATCAGTTTTGTTGTGAACATAAAACTACTCTGGAGATAAAGTGTATTAAAAAAAAATGCAAAAGTAAGTGAGGCTTGACATAGTGGTTGAAATTATATTACCAAGGACTTGATTTTGCCCCATAACTCCTCTTTGCTTTCATGGTGTTTTATCCCTAATTTTCCATATGGTGCCCTCCCCTAGAATCGTTCAGGTTTATAAATTGTAGTGGCAGCTGTAAGTCTCACATTCTCATAAAAAGAGAGACGGTCAGAGAGATAGTCTTTTCTAGCTTTTATAGAACAAAGAGAAAGTGTTTCTTTCTTAGAAACAGTATTCTCTCTGAACTCATTGGCCCTGATTAAGTTTTCTGTATATCCCTGAGCTAGTCACTGAGACAGTGATACAGGATAGACTGATGGATGTAAGTTAATCAGTGAGAAGAGGATAGAAAAGCCCACATCAACCATTTTTAGAGTAGGTCAGTGAATCGTTCTTCAGAAGAAACAGAAGGTAAACAGAATTCTTCCTGTGAATTTGAGTTAGCATCTAGTGGCATTTCCTTTTAGCCTAAAGGACTTCTTTTAGAATTTTTTTGGAAAAAATTTTCTAGCACCAAGTTCTTTCATTCTTTGTTTACCTCAGATATTTTTATTTCAGCTTCATTTTTGAAGTATAATTTTGCTAGATACAGAATTCTTGGATGAATTTTTTCTCAGCCCCTTGAATACTGTACATTATTTCATTACATTCTGACAATGTTTCTGATGAGACGGTAGTCATTAACCACATAGATACTCCTTATACATGATGATTTGTTTTTCTATTACTCCTCTCAAGATATTTTCTTTGTCTTTGGTTTTCAAGTCTATGATGTCTCTTGGTGTTGATCTCTTTGTGGTCATTCTGTTTGGAATTGGTTTAGATTCTTGGATCTGTAGATTAATATTTTTCATCGAATTTATAAGTTTTCAGTCATTATTTTTTCAAATACTATTTCAGTCCCTTTCTCCTTCTCATCGTCTTTGAGAACTCCAATTATACTTATATTGGTGTACCTGATCTTTTCCTGTATGTCTCTGAGGCTCTTTTCTTTTTTCTTCAACCTTTGTTCTCTCTGTTTATTAGATGATATCATTTCTACTTCTTTTTCTGCCATTTTCAATCTGCTATTGAGATTCTTCAGTGAAATATTTATTTAAATTATTGCAACTCTTCAATTCCAGAATTATCATTTAGTTCTTTTTAATAATTTACATATCTTTATTGAGAACCTCTCTTAGTTGATTCATTATTGTCATACTTTCTTTAA
Source organism: Aethalodelphis obliquidens (assembly GCF_003676395.1). Lineage (NCBI taxonomy): Eukaryota > Metazoa > Chordata > Mammalia > Artiodactyla > Delphinidae > Aethalodelphis > Aethalodelphis obliquidens. Next base: position 62,286,849 of record NW_020837947.1, on the reverse strand, counting down.
ATTTGTTAAATACAATTTCATTTACTTCTTTATTCATATTTATCATAGGTCCTTTGGAGTATGCTAAATCCTACATCTGGGGATATTAAAAAATAGTTGTTATTGACTGTTTTTAACCTGAATATAGGTCACAAATTCCATTTTCTTTATAAGTCTTATAATTTTTAAAATGAAAACTGGAAATTTCAGGTAATTTTTGTAGCAACTCTGGATTTTGAGGTTTTTTTAAAGGTTGTTGTTTTTACTTCTAATCTTCAAAAAACTGTTTGTTTCTGTGTTTTATAACTTGCCTGATCTAAATCTATAATATCTTTTTCTACTACAGTATGAGACCATTGAAAACTGTGCTCAGTTATTTTTTGTTTGTTTGGTTTTAGTTTATTTTTGTTTTGTTTTACTTCATTTTGGCTTTTTTGCTGTTATTCTTGCTCTAATTTGTAAGCATAGCTTCTCAGGAATTGACCTTTATGTCCATATTAGTAGTCACTCAGTGATTGGACAGGGATTGTGTTTAAATGCCTGGAGCCAGCAAGACTTACATATTGTGCATGTGGGTGGGGAAGAACATTCAATGTTCAGGTTATTTACAGCTCTGTCTTGGTTTTTACTTTTTATTGGACCCTTTTGAGTCTCCTAGGTCTATGTACACAAGTTCAATATACACCAGGAGTACATAAGTAGCTTAGAGCCTCTTCAGTCTACTCTCTAGCCAGGTCTCTTTTGTTCTCTTTTGTTCTTGTGCAGACCAACTGCTAGGAATATGCTTGCCCAAATCAGAATGCAAGAGCAGACTAATACAACCAGTCACTGGCTATCCAGTGACAAAATGCATACTTTGTATTCAGGGAGATCATAATCTAAGGGAGAACTTGAAAATACAAAGTCCATTAAAATATTAGCTGATAGCACAGAAGATATATTACCTACCCTTCAAATACCTTCAGAAAAAAATATGCACTTCATAATAGGTGTTCTGTTTCCTCTGCAACCTTCTCTCCAACATACTTTCAAGCAAGCGGCATGTATTCATCTCCTGTGTGTGCAGACAGGCAGAAAACCTGTAAGGTTTTAGAAAGCTGTATCAATAAATTTTCTGGAAACCAATGTCTTTTCTCAAAGTCTTTCTTCTTTCTCAGAGCTTTCAATACCCCCTCCCCCATCATTTCTATTGAATTCCCTAACCCCTAATATTTTCTGAAATCTTAATTTAGTACTTTTTTTTTTTTTTTTTTTTGCGGTACGCGGGCCTCTCACTGTTGTGGCTTCTCCCGTTGTGGAGCCCAGGCTCCGGATGCGCAGGCTCAGCGGCCATGGCTCACGGGTGCAGCCGCTCTGCGGCATGTGGGATCTTCCCGGACCGGGGCACGAACTCGTGTCCCCTGCATCAGCAGGCTGACTCCCAACCACTGCGCCACCAGAGAAGCCCAATTTAGTACTTTTAAAAGGTGAAACTACATCTTTTTTGGACAAAATGTTTCCAACTTTCTGTAACTTATACCAAGAAAACAGAATATTTTCATAATATCAGTTAAATAATTGTTTTCTTTCCTTGTCATTTCCAGGAAAATAAATGTCAAAATGTGGTTTTATAGAGAAACACTGAAATTCTCTATAAATTTCCCATTGAAAGTAGCTCTATGAGGTAGATTCATGATGAGATGAAATGAAAGAAGCAGGATTAGGCAACAGTCAACTGATATTAAAATGTCAAACACAAAGTGCAAATAATCCTTTGATTGAAGTTAGTAGAGTGTGGAATTCACATGTTTTCACAAGGATGAAAATCTATTTCGATAAAGTTATTTTCTTTCATTTATTTGACAAGATACTGTTCTGTTGAGTGAGATGAGGGAAAAAGGGAAGGAATACCAGTACTTTGCTCCTGTATAAGTCACAATAGGTTAATTTATGCTATGATAATAAACTAACTCCAAGTTCTCAGGAGTTTAAAGCAATACAAAGGTACTTATTGTTTTGGCTGCAAGTTAAATACAGGACAGTGATAAGGTTTCTGTTCATTACAGCTACTAAGACTAATGAAGACTTCATTTTAACACTTGGTTCCATAATCATCAAGACACAGAGAGGGGACTCAGGACATTGTGAATTGGTTATTAAAGCTTCTACCCGAAAGTGATATACATAGTTCCATTCATATTTCCTTGACCAAAGAAGTTACATGGTAGTTCCTAACTATTTATATGCGCAGCGATGTTCAGTCTTTCCAGCTACCTCAAAGGACAACCAGAATAACTGTGAACAGCTCTAAATACTACCTTCACTCTTCATGCAGCCCACAATTTAATGAAAGGAATTAGACATCTACTCCAAAGTAATATAAGAAGAGATATGTTAATGGCTGAAGAGCATAATGATAAAAATATAGCAGTAATGACAATAAAATATTAATGTTATCAAGTTTTATCAATTTATTAATGTACTGGGCATTATTCTAAGTGTTCTACATGGTATTAATGCATTTAATTCTCAAAGCAACTCTATGAACTAGTTAGTACTGTTATTATCTCATTTTAGTGACTGAACCAAGATTAGGACCTAAGGAGTCTGGTTCTTGAGGCTGGACCTTTAAACATTATAGGACATAATAGCCTTTTGCCTTAGTACTTTGATTTTCAACATTTGTTTTTAATTTACAAGACATTTTATCATCTAAAAGCTTACTGAGAAACTTGATATAAAAACCAATCCAAGTGGAGCATCTATGGTTAAAGTGGAAGAAGGGGCTAGAGTCCTTCTTTTTTGGGTCAGCATGTATTATCTTCCAGCTACAGATCAAGAAGGCTGGCATTAACACAAAAAATATTTGAGACTACTTTATTTGCTAAAATTATGACTAATATGACCCTTCACGTCTTCATACCTTAGCTACATTATCTATAACAGGTGTTATTGTGACACCAAAAAAAACAAAAAAAAGAGCAGAAAAACAGAGTGTCCTGAGATAAAAAGTCAGGAGTCTATGGTCAAGTTGAAATTGGAAATACTGAGTTTTTGATTTCTAGAGTTCAATATTTTAAAAAATCTTTCTCAACTACTTGTATGCAAACAAATTTAGAATTAAGAAAGCTGTAAAGGGAAGAAAAAAACAATGTGCCATAAAAAGCACTATCCTACCAGTTAAGTATTATCCAGCTGAGTGATACTGTTTAATTCTATAAAGAAACCAAAAAAGCACAGCTATCTGGCAGCCACCAACAGAGCAAAAGAGTTTGAACACCCTGTACACTCCATGAAATCCATGCACCTGTCAGAAGGATTTGCTCTTCCAATCTTAAATGTGCTTCCCATTTCTCTCTCTTCCTTAACAATGAAATAAGGAAAATACTAAGATTATACATACATATATTTTAACTTCTCCATCCTTCATAGTTTTCTCTAAAATTATCTAGATCTAAGAAACACAAAGCCAATATTTACAATATTGCTTTTCAGAGGACAACATTTAACTTCAGTAGTCATTGCTACGTATTACTTTAAGTAAATAAATACTTGAAAAACAAACAACTTTAGTTTCCAATCACCAACAATATAAATATTTGTCATATTAACTTCCACTTAAGTTAATTAGACAGAATGTGGGATGTGACAATTAATTTAAATAAATAAATACAAAAATAAATAATACCTATAATACAGGGGTCCCCAACTCCTGGGCCACGGACCAGTATCGGTCTGGGGCCTGTTGGGGACTGGGCGGCACAGCAGGACGTAAGCGGCAGGCAAGCGAGCGAAGCTTCATCTGCTGCTCCCCATCGCTCACATTACCACCTGAGCCATCCCCCGCCCCCACCCCCCATCTGTGGAAAAATTGTCTTCCACGAAACCAGTCCCTGGTGCCAAAAAGGTTGGGGACCGCTGCTATGATACATACATAGATTTTATATACACCCCTTTTCCCCCCACACAAGAACAGTCATTTTCATTCACTAAATACTTCAAGTTTTGGGCTCCCCTGGTGTAGCAGTGGTTGAGAGTTCACCTGCCGATGCAGGCGACACGGGTTCGTGCCCCGGTCCGGGAGGATCCCACATGCCGCGGAGCGGCTGAGCCCGTGAACCATGGCCGCTGAGCCTGCGCGTCCGGGGCCTGTGCTCCGCGTACCGCAAAAAAAAACAAACAAAAAAAAACCTTCCATTTTTTAGCAATCTCCTTTAATTAACCTCATGAAGATATTAATGCACTTTAGCCCTGCCACATAAAACTTTTTTTTTAACTTCTATAATTATAACCTGGCATCAGAATGGTTTAAAAAAGTTAAAATATTTTATTTCTTAGAATCTTTTCAACTCTACCATTGTTACATTTGATTTATAAGTGGAAATTTAAAAAGGCAGCTGGAGTTCAGGCAGCAAAATTGAGAATATTTCAAATGTAGTCATTCTATAATTAAAATTAAATCAGAAACATAATAGCTTTACTAGTAAAAGGATATTACAGCATAAAGTGTCTCCTTTAAAGTGCCTTTATATTTCTTGAAACATTCTAATATAAAAATGTATCTCCCCTATATCTCCTTCATTCTTTGGGTCTTACATTACAGTGTGCCCCACTGGACACAAAATTCAAAGCCTTTTCTAATTTTTAAAGAAACCATAAATGGTTAAGAGGATTTAACTAAATTTTTTCTATTATCTTTGGAGAAGTTTTACATTAGACATACAATACAGTAAACAATCCTAAAAAAAACAAAAACGTAAGAAACAAAAAACTCACTTTGGACGTTGTTGGTTTTTTTAAGTCTTGTCTTGAACTTGCCAGTAATAAGGACATTTCTGAGCCATTTCCTAGTAAATGTTATCTCACCCTTTAAGACACTTAAAATTCCTCATCCCTCTTTTATTTAGAGTAGTTTGTTCTTTCATGGAAATCTGTGCACCGGATATTAACCTTACATTACATTTGTATCAGACGATGAATTTCCCCAGCAAAGTAGTTACGTTTCCTTAATCAGGTTACTTAATTCCCAAGAACCTTCTTTATGCTCTTAGTTCTATGGCCAAGAAATCTGACAGTAAATTTTTTTTTTAGATTCCACAAGCATCTCCACATATATGTTCCTGTATTTTTATGGGATGTTTATATAAAACATTGTAGACAATGATATTATCGTCATTTTCCCAGTATGCTATGAGGCTCCATTGCTATCATTAAGGAATCACCTGCCAAGTTAGAAATACATATGTTTTGACAAATGCCTTTCCTTCCATCCAAATGGTCACAGCTGCTACAGTAACAAATGACATCCATTCTCAATACCTATCTCTCTAAAACTTCAAATAACATATGAACAAAGAATAAAAGGGCTAAAATCACACAGAGCCCGATTATATTCTTGGAATGAATTATTTCAGCTGTAACTGAAGAGTTTATAGTGCAATGGGGAAAAGGCTTTAAAATTTGTTCTTACTAGAATTTTTTTCTGTATATAAGTATTACTGTGTCTAATTTCTGAGATTTTAAACTCTGGATTAGTTAGGGCATTCTAAACCAAAATAACTGTATGTGGCTTTGAGAAGTATCACTATCCCCTGTGAAGCAAACTAGAAGTTTAATAAATTTTCTAACTCCCCATTGATTTATTATGTAACCTTGGAGTTCTTTAATACTACCTTACTGTTTTTCTTTTTCTCTTTCATTCTTTCATTCTTTTTTTTTCAATCTGACCTCTCAGGTGGTTTGTCATACATGCTTTCTGTTCTCTCAAAGGGAGGTGATTTAGATTAATGAGTTTGAACTCCACAGATTACTACTCTATAAGTAGCAATCATTTTTTCAATTGGTATTATTTCACTATTTCAATTTTCTGAAATCACTTGGGACTCCTACAAACCTGGAGGGATGGCAAACAAGAAGATTAAGCTAGAACAGCCATGATGTAAATTCTCACACAACCTTCAGAAATAAATGAGTATCAATTTCATTAGAATTAGACCAAAGATGATCTGACAGTAGCCAAGGCAGAAAGACAATTTTTCTTTAACGGATCTTTCAAAGCTCTTTCCCTAAGGCTCGCCCTCTAACTAAAATTATGCCCAGGAGATAAATGGAAACCAGTGAGATTCACTGTACAGAAGCACAAAATCTTTACTGAAATTTCATCAAAGAGAATCAGATTATTTTTTACCAGAGCATAGAGGCAGCATTAGTGATAAAAATTAGTATAGAAGGGTTATAATGAATGTAACAATCTTCCAAAGAATCAGGATTTATTAAAATTGAACATGTGCTCTAGAAACGTAGGCAGAATGTTGTTGGGGAAAAAATGGACAAATTCAACAGTTGAAATATTAATATCACACATTATTGAAAGTATATTAAATATTCTTTATAAGAATACAAAACGTGCATTTTTAGAGGAGAAAAACCTCAAAATTGAGGTTTTCATCATCTGCCTTCAAAAGTTTCAGGTGCTATAACCCTGTTGTTCTAAAATAGTCACATAGTAAACATAATAATCTGAAGTAAATGGTAACATTCTCCCAAATAATTGCAGTCTTTTGTACAATGTAACTTGTGAATAGAAAAAAAGCATTCACTTTAAAGATATACTACTAATAAAAAGTAGCATCTAGGACGTCCCTAGTGGCACAGTGGTTAAGAATCTGCCTGCCAATGCAGGGGACATGGGTTCGAGCCCTGGTCTGGGAAGATCCCATATGCCGCGGAGCAACTAAGCCCATGTGCCATAACTACTGAGCCTGCGTGCTTAGAGCCTGTTCTCTGCAACAAAAGAAGCCACCGCAATGAGAAGCCTATGCACCACAACAAAGAGTAGCCCCAGCTCACCGCAACTAGAGAAAGTCTGTGCACAGAAACAAAGACCCAATGCAGCCAAAAATAAATAAATAAAATAAAATTATTAAAAAAGTAACATTTATCATATACTTACTATACTACAAGCACATACCAAGTGCTTTGCATACATAGCCTCACTTCATTCTCATAACAGTGTCTTCATTTCATCCTCATAGCAATGAAGTAAACATACATTTCTCAAAAATGCATGATATTTACTGAAATTTGATCAAAGAAAAATTTGATACTTATTTTAATCACAACATGTACTATACAATTTTATTACAATAAAATAATTTTACTATCTTTATTATGAATATATATTAGAAAGGTTAAACAATTAACTGACAGTCACAGGAGTAATAAGAAAAATGTAGCAAAAATTTGAATGGAAACCATCTGACCAGAGAGTTAAACCCTTAACCATCATATTATCTGACCATGTGAATATTCACTGCAATAAAAATACCCTGAACAATTATTTGGTCAATATTCTCAAGATAAGAATAAAAGAAAGATACTGCTAAAGGCTTTTAAGGCACAGCCTTGGGGTTGCAAGTGACCATTTATTGTGCTCTTGGAGTATACATATTATTCAAATCAAATAATAATTATGTATTTATAATATACTACATACTGTAGATTTCCAGGAATCTACAGCTGGGAGGAAAAGCAAAGTATACGAATAGAAGTAAAAAAAAAAAAAAAAGGCAATATTTAAGTAACAGTTAAATGGCAATAAAAGCACTGTCGAGAAATTGCAGACTTAATTCCCCTTTAAATGATTCACTGGATTGAATATTATGCATAAACAGAAGAGACTTTATCAGGTATGTTTGATCAGTAAAGAATTTACATAAGATCTAGAAGAATGCACAATATATGAAAATAGAGGAGAGGAATATTATTAGTAGCAAGAAAAGTTGCCTATGGTAATATGTAACCCACAATAAAAAATATAATAGAGCACCATTATTTTTGTATGGTCCATGGGTTGTTTTAGAACTGGTGGAAAACAACAAAAAAACATAAATGGCTAACATAGCTTTACAAAAGTAGAATTGACTTGAAAAAGGTAAGGAGAAAAATGAATCTTGAAGACTGCATTGTAATCTTAGGCTTTACACAGACAACAGAGAGAAAAAAATCCAATTGATTTAATCTCCAGTTGTCCCTTGTAAATAACTGATCTGTTAACATAAATTTGTAGACATAAATTCCTAGATATTAACCAACAATTTCTCTCAAAGCCTACATATAAAAAGACAAAATTTAAAATAAGTTTTGATGTGCTCATGAAATTAACTATCAGACAAATGGAAGTATTTTCTAAACTACCAAAAGTAATACATGAAAGGGTATCATCATGGAGGAAAGAGGAATGAATCAAGACTTAAAAGGATGGCTTTATTTTGAATACTGAGTAATGCATTGGAAAATAAATGTTGAGAGTGTAATGTAACTTGCTAAAGTTAATAATTCTAATGCAATTTTTAAAGTAAAGATTTACTGAATATCTTCTCTTGCACACCAACAAGCTAGACCTTAGAAACATATGCATGGATATTGAAAGATCACCTCTCCTGAATTAGTTTATAATTTAATGAAACAGACACACATTACCTTAATAAAAAGTCAAGTAAGATTTTAACACTGTTCTAAAGGTCATAATAATAGATACTGATTGATTTGGAGACTAATTTTTGAAGTTCATCTAAAATTGATACACAGGGTTGTTTTTTATTTTTCCAGAGGTGTCGTTCATTTTTTTTTTTAATTGGGGTATAATTGCTTTACAATGTTGTGTTAGTTTCTGATGTACAATGAAGTGAATCAGCTATATGTATACCTATATCCCCTCCCTCTTGGACCTCCCTCCCATCCGCCCCCCATCCCATCCATCTAGGTCATCGCAGAACACCGAGCTGAGCTCCCTCTGCTATACAGCAGGTTCCCACTAGCTCTCTGTTTTACACATGGTAGCCTATATATGTCAATCCCAGTCTCCCAATTCATCCCCGCTTCCCTCTTCCGTGTCCACACATCCATTCTCTACATCTGTGTCTATTCTTGCCCTGCAAGTAGGTTCATCTGTACTGTTTTTCTAGATTCCACATATATGCATTAATATTTGATATTTGTTTTTCTCTTTCTGACTTACTTCACTCTGTATGACAGACTCTAGGTCCATCCACGTCTCTATAAATGACCCTATTTTGTTACTTTTTATGGCTGAGTAATATGTAAACTGATACAGCCACTATGGAGAACAGTATGGAGGCTCCTCAAAAAACTAAAACTAGCTTTCTGAAGAGCCAACAAGATGGCGGAAGTGGAGCAGAAGAAGAAGTGGACCTTCCTCAAGCTCACCTACCACTGCATGAACCTCAACCAGCTGCCGGACATGTCCCGTGAGCAGCTGATGCAGCCGTACAGTGTGAGGCAGCGGCAGCGGCTAAACCGCGGCCTCCAGAGGAAGCAGCACTCGCTGCTGAAGTGGCTGCACAAGGCCAGGAAGGAGGTGCCACCCATGGAGAAGCCTGAGTTGGTGAAGACGCACCTGCGCGACATGATCATCCTGACCGAGATGGTGGGCAGCATGGTGAGCGGCTACCATGGCAAGACCTTCAGCCAGGTGGAAATCAAGCCTGAGATGACCAGCCACTACCTAGGTGAGTTCTCCATCACTTACAAGCCCATGAAGCACAGCCGGCCCGGCACTGGGGCCACCCTCTCCTCCTGCTTCATCCCCCTCAAGTAGCCTGCTGGCCAATAAAGGTAGGAAAAAAAAAATTAAAAATAGAACTATCATATGACCCAGCAATCCCACTACTGGGCATATACCCTAAGAAAACCATAATTCAAAAAGGCACATGCACTCCAATGTTCACTGCAGCACTCTCACATAGCCAGAACATGGAAGCAACCTAAATGTCCACCGATAGATGAATGGATAAAGAAGATTCAGTACATATATACAGTGGGATATACAGGTGTAATGCAATTCCTAACAACATTCCAGAAATAGTTTTTATAGATATAGACAATATTATCCTAAATTTTATATGGAAAGGCAAAGGAACTCGAAGAGCTGAAACAATTTTAAAAAAGAAAAGTAAAGTAGGAGGAATCAGTCTACCTGATTTCAAGTCAATTTATAGCTACAGTAATGAAGACTGTGTGGTACTGGTGAAGGGACAGATACACAGATCAGTGGAACAGAATAAAGAGTCCAGAAATAAATCTACACAAATGTACCCAACTGTTACTTTTTAATTAAAACCATATTTTTAAAAAAAAGCAGTGTAAGGTTCACTGCAATACTGAGAGGAAGGTACAGAAATTTCCAATATATCCTGTCCCACATGTGCATAGAGTGACCCATTATCAATATCCCCAAAAGAGCGGCACATTTGTTACAACTGATGTATCTACATCAACACATCATACTCACCAAAAGTCCATAATTTACATAATGGTTTACTCTTGGTGTTGGATATTTTATGAGGTTAGACAAATATACAATGACATGTATTTATCATACAGAGTATTTTCACTGCATTAAGAATCCTCTGTGCTCCACCTATTTATCACTTCCCCCACCCCAAAACCCTGCCTACCCACTGACCTTTATACATCTCCATAGTTTTGACTTTTCCATCATGTCATATAGTTGGAAACATATATTATGTAGACTTTTCGGATCGGCTTCTTTCAATTATTGATATTAATTTGTTTCCCCCATGTCTTTTCATGACTTAACAGCTCATTTCTTTTTAGCACTGCATAATATTCCATTTTCTGGGGATTCCACAGTTTATTTACCCATTCACCTGCTGAAGAACATTTTGGTTACTTCCAAGTTTTGGCAATTTTGAACAAAGCTGCTAAAAGCACACGTGTTTTTATGTGTTTTAGGTTTTTATGCATGCATATGTTTTCAACTCATTTGGGTAAATACCAAAAAGCATGAATGATGGATTGTATGGTAAAACCGTATTTAGTTTTGTAAGAAACTGCCAAACTGTCTTCCAAAGTGGCTTAACCATTTTGCATTCCCACCAGCAAGGAATGAGAGTTCCTGTTGATCTACAACCTCATCAGCATTTGGTGTTGTAAGTTTTCTGGATTTTGACCATTCTGAAAAAATACGTAGCGTAATCTCATTGTTGTTTTAATTTGTTTTTTCCTGATGACATATGATGTGAAGAATCTTTTCATATGGTTACTTGCCATGTGTTTATCTTCGTTGTTGAGGTATCTGCCCAGGTCTTTGGCTCATTTTAAAATCAGATTGTTTTCTCATGGCTGTTTTAAAAGTTCTTTGTCTATTTTGCAGAGCAGTCCTTTAAAGATGTGTCATTTTCACATTTTTTTTCAGTGTGTGATTTGTCTTCTTATTCTCTTGAAAATGACATTCACAGAGAAGTTTTAAATTTTCATGAGGTCCAGCTTATCAATTATTTCTCACATGTACTGTACCTTCAGTGTTGTATCTAAAAAGTCATTACCACACCCAACACTAGACTTTGTTCTGTGATATCTTCTAACTTTACAGTTTTCTGTTTTACCTTTAGGTGTGTGATTCATTTTTAGTTAGTTTTTCTGACGGGTATGAGGTCTATGTATAGATTCATTCTTTTGCATGTGAATATACAGTTGTTCCAACACCATTTTTTGAGAAGACTATCTTTGCTTCATTGTGTTGCCTTTGCTCCTTTGTCAAAGATCAACTGCTTACATTTATGGGGTACTATTTCTGGGCTCTCTATTCTGATCCATTGATCTAGTTGATCTATTTAATTCTTTTGCTAATATAATATTGTCTTTATTACTACAGCTTTATGGTAAGTCTTTAAGTCAGGTAGTGTCAGTCCTCCAACTTTGTTCTTCTCTTTCAATATTGTGCTTGCTATGCTGGGTTATTTCTCTCTATATAACCTTTAGAATCAATGTGCCTTTATCCACAAAATAAGTTTCTGGGATTTTGGAATTGCACTGAATCCACGGGTTAATTTGGAAATAACTGACATCTTGACAACATTGAGTCTTTTTAACCATGAACATGGAATATCTCCTCATTTATTCAGTTCTTCTTTCATATTATTCAGCAGAGTTTTGTCATTTTCCTCATGTAGATCTTGTACATATTTTGTTAGTTTTATACCTAAGTATTTCATTTTTTTTGGTTGCTTTTATAAATGGTATTGCATTTTTAATTTCAAATTCCATTTGTTCATTGCTTGTATATAAGAAAGCTATTAACTTTTGTATATTAACTCTGTATCCTAAAACCTTGCTATTGATCACATATTAGATTTTTTGGTTGATTCTTTTATATTTTCTGCATTAACAGTCACGTCATCTGTGAACAAAGACAACTTCAGTTCTTTCTTCCCATTCTGTATACCATTTATTTATTTATTTATTTATCGATCAATCAATCAATCTAATTATTTATTTATGTCTAATTACATTAGCTAGAATTTCCAGCATGATATTGAAAAGGAACAATAAGAGGAGACAACTTTGCCTGTATAGGGGCACACAGAGAGCTCTGCTTCCCTTATTTTACCCTTAGTTTAGATTCCTTTACCTGACTGTGCCCCACCAACTGGCTATGTGATCAACAAAGAAGAACATGTGGAACCAGGTTGGGTGGGGAAGAGTTCAGGATAGAAATACTTAAAAAGTCTATATCTAGGGCTTCCCTGGTGGCGCAGTGGTTGAGAGTCCGCCTGCCGATGCAGGGGACACGGGTTCGTGCCCCGGTGCGGGAAGATCCCACATGCCGCGAAGCGGCTGGGCCCATGAGCCATAGCCGCTGAGCCTGCGTGTCCGGAGCCTGTGCTCCGCAACGGGAGAGGCCACAAAAGTGAGAGGCCCGCGTACAGAAAAAAAAAAAAAAAAAAAAAGTCTATGTCTAAACAAGAGGAAAAAGAGTATGTTGTAGCAATTAGAACAAATTGACAAATTTCAAAGAGATGGTTTGCAGAAATATAAAAAATTAATAAAGTGAAACCTCAATTAAATAGGGTTGGGAGACAAAAAGGGGGAGCTCTCATGACTGAGAAGATAGAACTGCCCAAAGTAAGAAGAAAGACTCCTCTTCTTTCCCATTACAGACTCAGCCAATGAAAAGCCATGGACTCTGTTTACTATATCCCTCCCAACTTCCTCTTTTTCCTCTATAAAAGTGTTCTCTTTTCCTTGATGTGCAGGGACTTGCACATGACTCACCATGGATACAAACCGTGAACTGCAATTCTCTGCTGATTCCAAATAAACCCATCTTACTGGAGAAATAAAAGGCAGTCTACTTATTTCAGGTCAAAATTTTGGTGACCCATATGGGGGACCACAGAAGACCCCTGAAGGCTCAAGAGCAGGTAAGCAAATGGGTATCAAACCCATAACTGTCACTCACTGCTTTCCTTACTGACCCTAGAATTTGAAGATGTGTCTTTTTTCAGGATCCAAGCTCACACCCTCTTTGCAGTTGAAGCTCTCCTGACTTTATTTGGGATTTATTTTAAAGTTTAATTTTTCTGGTTAAGGCCTTGTTCTGCATATGGGTCTGATTTTGAGATAAGACTATTTCAGCTAAAACTGGCTGAGAAACCCTCAGCACATTCCTTAGGGAACAGAAGCTGCTTTACTGAAATAGTGACCGTTAAGCCATCAGCCTATTCCAAAGGAATAGGCTATTCTCTGGACACTGACTGAAAAAAAGCCTTTGGTTTGGCTCCTCCAAGACCAAACTGTTAACCTTAGAATTGGCTGGTACTAGCTTGAAAGCTGTTTGAATTGAGCTGTTTAAGCTGTAAGATGTTTGACCTGTTAAAAATTATTCTTTTACTCTAGAGAGAAACTTCTGAGAAACGAGATCCCAGGTAACTAAATATTTTGAGGGTGCACCCACTATAGGGACTCTAGCCAATTTAATATTTAAAAACCGCGATCTTTCCTCAAACACATTTTTAATAAAATGGACCAACCCGACCAAAGGCAATTCAGAATATCAGTGACCATTATGGGGAACTTTTGAAATCCCATAGTTAATTTCCTTATAACTGAATTGGACTACAATGGCTCAAAAATTTCCAGAACTGAGTGGAATGCTTTTTTCAATTGTTATTTTGAGGCTTCCCAATGGTATCAGAAGTCTAAAATTGCCTCTCTGCAAAGTAAGACTTTAAGATTAACTGAGGCAAACAAACACTTAGAAGATAAAAATGCTCTTGAAACCTCAGACTCTCCTTCCTTTGCTTCTTGGACACATGCTCCCCCTCCAGCTCCATCTTGTCTCTTTCCCTTGTCCCCTCACCAGACTCTGCCTCTGGTACCCTCTACTTCTGACCCTTCTATACCACCTATGCCTCCTCCAGACCCTTGATTCCCCCATACTGATTCTCTCTCCAAACTTTTCTTTTTCTCTGAAACTCTTCCCACTCCCTTTTCCTATGAACTTAATAAAACCCATCCCTTTAAAATTAAACATTTTGAGGATCCAGAGGCTAAACCCCTATTTTTTTTTTTTTTTTTAATATTCCCTGGACTAAAGCTGAATTGTGAACCATTGGTCCAAGATATTCCCAGAGTAACTGAAGATCCTTACATATTTCCTGAGAAATTTAAACTTATCAACCTGGCTTCTCTGAATTTCATCAGCTAGTTCATATGCTTGCCAGTTAAAGTCAGGCCCAGCACTGGGTGAAAACCATTAATTGGGAAAATCTTGAAAGGTCTCTAGGATTAAAACTGGTAGACCAGTCCACTAACTTATTATATGATCAGACTTGGGCATTTGCTAGGTGACTTCACTAGGCAATTCCTAGGGCTGTCGATTGGAACAAAATTTAGACTTGCACATAAAAATCTGAGGAATCCAATCATGACTATTACAACTGACTTTAGATTATTTTTAAAGAAAATTCTGGTCTTCCTTTGATGTTGATTCCACCTGGGTAGCTTTTAACTCTATGTTTATTAATGGGTTGAACTTGGACCTATCCATTCTAGCAAAAAGGGCCAGGATGGAATGGGAAACTATGTCTACTCCAGATTTACTTAATCCAACAAACCAGCTCTCTCACACTCTAGATGAGTCACTTCACAAGAAGACTGCCAAAATTCTTAATCTTCAACACCAACAAATGAAGGCTGCTAAACAAAACCAAAACACTCCTAGCTTCTGCTATTATTACAAAGAGCCAGGATATTGGGAAAGAGATTGTTATAAATTTAAGTGCTTTAGGCACCTTCAGCCCTCTAACCAGCCTTTCTAATGTCCTCCCAATTTTCAACGACAGGACTCTGAAGAACTACAGAGACTTTTCCCTCTCCTACCTCTAGATTGGTTTGGACAAACATTTTTCCAGATTGGGGATGAATCTCTTCCAGTCCTAATTGACACTGGAGCCACATTTTTGGTGCTCAACACCAATACTATAAAGAAGCCCCTACTTCAGAGTACTAAAGCAGTTCAAATAGCGGGGATCTCTAATGAACCTCAACAGGTCCCTGTGTCTGAACCCATTCTATTTTACTTAGGCCCTTTGAGAGAAACACACCATTTCCTTCTTAGTTCCTCTGCCCCTACTCATTTATTAGGCTAATACTTCTTAGAGAAGCATGATGCCAGATTTTTTTTCCCCAACAGGAGAGAAAAACTCTGGAATTTAACAGCAATCATCAAACTGAACTAAATGACCTTTTGACCTTCTTATTTGTTCTGTCTCTAATGATACTAGAACTGACTCTTGGAAACACTGATCACTTGTCCCTTTTGAATTGCTACCACCCTCTTTATAGGCAAAATATCCAACTGATATTGGCAAAATTCACAGCACACCTCCCATCAGGATTCAAATAGAGGCCTCAAAACCTCTCTCCAGAATCAGTCAACACCCTATAAGTAAAGAAGCCCTTCAGTGTATAAAGCCCATAATAGAAGATTACAAACTTCTAGGCTTCATTATGCCTTGTACTGCTAGCCCACATAACAATTCCATTTTACCAGTATGAAAACCTAAGAGCCAAGGGTGGAGGTTAGTTCAGGGTCAATAAACAACATTGTTATCCCTCAACACCCTGTTGTTGCTAACCTTCATTCACTACCAACATCTATTCCCACCAGATGTCAATTCTTTATTATGACTGATTTAAGCAGTGCATTCCTTAGTATTCCAGTTGATGAAGCTACCTAATACCTTTTGGGCTTCACTTGGGAAGAAAAACAATTCACCTAGATAGTAATGTCTCGAAGTTTTACTGAAAGTCCTTATTTCTCACAAATCCTGAAGGCTGATATGGGTGATATAAAGTTCCCTAGAGGTTCTACTTTGTTGCAATATGTAGGTTATTTGCTTCTTTGTTCTCCTTCTCAGGCTCCTCACAGGAAGACCACATCCATTGCTTAAACTTTTAGCCTCAAAGGGACATAAGGTCATCAAAGAAAATTTGCAGTTTGCCCAAACCCAGGTTTGATATTTAGGGCATCTGATATGAGGACAATCGTTAGAACTAGATCCACGTAGACCTCATGATGTCCTAAGTTTCCCAAAACCCTGAAGTAAGCATCAACTGTGAGGTTTTCTCCATCTAGTTGGTTATTGCTAAAATTGGATTCCATATTTCTCTCTTACAGATCAGCCTCTGTACGTTTTACTAAAGAATAACAAGCCTGACCCATAGTATAGGAAGAGCCAGATGACATAAGGCTTTTAAGGTAGAGTTTAATAAATCTACCTCCCTTGAGCAACCCAATAATCAGATTTCTCTTTTTCCTTTTGTACTGAACAGGAAGGAAATGCCCTTGAGATATTGTAATCAGCAAATGGACCCTGTGGGATGGAGATACCCCCCTTGCTTTAGAGCCATTACTGTCACTGTCCTTTAGTTAAACCACTGAGAAAATCTTTGTGGGATCCCCTTTAACCATTTGTACCTCATACAATAAAAGCTCTCCTGAATTCTCATCACACTCAACATTACCCAGCCAGCTGCTTCACCTCTAGTGAAATCCTTTTGTTAACTGCTCCTCACATAACTCTTACACCGTAATAACCTTAACCCCACTTTTCTCCCCTCTATCACTGACAAAGCCCCTCACAACTGCTTAATGCCGATAGATTACCTCCTGACTCCCTGTGATGATCTGCAGGATACTCCTTCGGGTAACACTGACTTCTCATGGTTCACTGATGGTTCTTATATAAAAGATGACAATGGCAAATATTGTACTGGGTATGCTATTGCTACTCTTTTTGATGTTGTTGAGGCAGCATCTATACCTATGGCTATTTCAGCTCAACAGGCTGAATTATATGCTCTTACACTGGTTTGTATTTTACCCAAGGACAAAATTGCCAATATTAATATTGATAGTAGATATGCTCTTGGAGTAGCTTGTGATTTTGGAATGTTCTAGAAGCAGTGTGGCTTCCTTACTTCCATCTGAAATAAAATTAAAATGGCTTCTATGTTCAGGAATTATTAGACGCATTACTTTTACCTGTCACTTTAGCTATAAGTAAGATTCTGGGGCATTCTAAACTTGATACTCTGCAGTTAAGGGAAATCACCTTGCTGATATTTTCACAAGGAGTGCTGCCCTGAAAGGGACCAAGAGCAGCCAAACCTCTGTCATGGTCCAAGGAATCTTTCCCCAAATAATACCTTAGAAAAGTTGGCTAGAGAAACCCATCAATAAGCCCCAGAAAAGGAAGAAAGAGATTGTAAGTTCAACAACTGCAGGTTTGATAAAAAGAGAAAGTTTTGGCTTGGATCAACTAACAACCCAGTCCTACTGGAGACTCTAAAATTCCCACCCCTCATCACTATACATGTGTTAAACCATTGGCCTACAGACAAAATGATAGTTTTCATGAATCAATATTGATGGGGAAATACTTACAAGGCCATAAAAGATGCCTATCTGACTTGTCTCACTTGTCCAAAATACAACCCAGAGAAGCCTATTTGTATTGCTCCCAGACATTTTAAACTTCTTAATTGACCATTCGAGGTCTGGGAAATTGATTTCCTACAACTTCCTCCATCTAATGGATATAAATAAGTTTATTCATGATTTGGATGTTTCATACTAGACTGAAGACTTCCCTTGTGGACAAGCTACTGCCTCTTCTGTGGTTAAAGTCTTTTTGGAAAAGATTATCCCTACCTGGGGAAGTCCTCTCAAACTTCACAGTGATTGAGGAATCCATTTTACTGTCCAGATACTTTGACAAGTCTGTGCTGTTTGGCCAGTTTTATATCACTTTCACTATGCTTGTCACCCTTAGTCTTTTGGTTTAGTCAAGCATAGTAATGGCATTATTAAGACTCAATTGGCACAATTTTAGAGGCCCTCAAACATGACACACCTAAAGTAAGCACTGAACCCTGACTGGACCTGCACATCATCTGGTGACCTGAAAGTACAGATTTCCCAGAATTGAAGCAGACCACATCTGATGAAACAGATGTTTCCAAGATACCTGAACCAGGCCTGTTGGAAGTCTGTCACCAAACATTTGATGATGATGTAACACTTCAGATGATCTCCAATGATTACAATCTTGGTAACATATGGACTCTACATAAAAAGTACCTGAGAGTTCTACCCCCTACCTCTCTTTGTTACTCAAATGTGACTTCAACAGGTTTCCTATCTGTGCACTTTCCTTTCAACGTGAGACTCTACACCCAGGAAAGGTCCTTTCTGGCACTGAGGGACAAAAAACTGTTGAAACGAGAAAGCCTGACTCTTGATCATAAATATCTTGATTAAAAGGGATTTGAAATGTAAAAAATTAATAAACAAGAACATCAATTAAATATAGGTGGGAGACCAGATTGGGGACCTCTTATGCCCTGAGACAACAGCAAAACCCAAAAGGAAAAAGAAAAACCCCTCTTCTTTCTTAGCAAGGATTCAGCCATTGAAAAACCATGGAGTCTATGTTTTCTACAGCCCTCCCAACTGCCTCTTCCCTTCTATAAAACTGCTTTGTTTTGTTTTTCCTTCTCATGCTGTTCAGACACTTGCACATATAGCTCACCTTGGCTGCAGACCTCAAATTGCAATTCTCTGTTGATCCCAAACGAACCATTTTTGCTGGGGAAATATCAGGCAGTCTATTTATTTCAGGTCAACAGAAACCAGTATGGCAAGGAAGTTAAAGCTTTTACTGAAGTAAGGCAAAAGTAAAAAAAAATAATTTAAATGAGGATAATTAACGCCCCCCAACACACACACACACAAAGCCAACTACATATATGATGAATGTGTTTACTCTGATAGGCCCTGTGATATTTATAATCCTCGCAGCAATCCTAAAGTGAAGATTTAATTCCAACTTTTATAGAGACGATAGTGACTCTCAGGGAAGTTAAATAAATTATAACCCAGGTCACTAATACCTAGGATAGCAGAGATGGGATTTGAACCAAATCTGCTTGATTCTAATTTCATAATCTTTAGGTTATAACCCACAACATAGGTTATCTTTATTCAAGCTAACAACAAAAAACATCCTTTACCTACCTACTTTTCTAGTGAAAGGAATCATATTACACTTTATTCTTTAAAAAGTCAATCATCTTTCATTTACTTACACAGAGCAACAGAGTGTGAAAAAACCATCAGAGGGATTTTAAAAGTAGCATGCACAATATAATAAACAGGTCTGTGTTAGGCTCATTAGAGCTATCATCTCCAATATTCTCAATCATCAAGATGGAGAGTTAATATTAACCCCACATTATAGACAAGACTCAACAAGGATAACCTCTTTGAGGGTACCCTATCTTTAGAGAAACGAAGGCAGACTAAAAGAATAGGAAGTTAAAGGGATAAAACATGGAAAAAAATTCAACATTTTATTTTTGTAACTAAAATCATTACATTTCTAGAAGTTTTAATGAGACCATGAGCTTTATTTCAGGCAGCCACAATTATACTTCTGATATCCTATTTAATGATTAGATTTACTTTCTTTTCAAATGTGGAATATTCTACTCCATAATGCATAGAACCTAGTTGAATAAAATGATATAAATATGGAAGTTTCATAATTATATATAAGTATGTAAAGACAGTTGTTCAAAAATGGGTTAATAATATTTTCTAAGGGCTCACTTCAAAGAAACTTAGCCTTTGTCTTTTCCTCTTTTTTAATCTGCTAAATTAGGTTATTGGCAACCCAAGTTGCTCCTCCCAGACTACAGTCAACTGGTGGCATGTTAAGAACTAAGGAAAGCTCTTGAAGAGGTAGCTTTTCTGAAGAGGCAATCCCTTTCCTTTTATCTTGCCCAAAGACAAGAAAATTATTTTCCTCCATTCTTCAGGAGGCCTGAAATCTCTCCTCCATCATGTACACTCAAGAGCCCCCAACTTGGGCTGGGGTGCACAGGAGACGGTCTTCCACTAGGTGTCAGTTCATTTTACCCTGGAAATATGGGCAAAATGCTGAGAGTATATTTCTTGTCACCACTCATTAATCAAAACAGAACCATAATAAAGACAGATCAGAGAGTAAAATAACCAAAAAGAAAAAACAACTTGGAAATACTCCTCACAGAATTTTATTAGATGTTCAGTTACACATTTGCATTCTACTTTCAGGAGATAAATATTAATATTAGGAGGTACAAAAAACCCCAAAGCTAGCAGAAGGAAAGAAATCATAAAAATCAGATCAGAAATAAATGAAAAAAAAATGAAGGAAACAATAGCAAAGATCAATAAAACTAAAAGCTGGTTCTTTGAGAAGATAAACAAAATAGATAAACCACTAGCCAGACTCATCAAGAAAAAAAGGGAGAAGACTCAAATCAATAGAATTAGAAATGAAAAAGGAGAGGTAACAACTGACACTGCAGAAATAAAAGAGATCATGAGAGATTACTACAAGCAACTCTATGCCAATAAAATGGACAATCTGGAAGAAATGGACAAATTCTTAGAAATGCACAACCTGCCAAGACTGAATCAGGAAGAAATAGAAAATATGAACAGACCAATCACAAGCAGTGAAATTGAAACTGTGATTAAAAATCTTCCAACAAAGAAAAGCCCAGGACCAGATGGCTTCACAGGCGAATTCTATCAAACATTTAGAGAAGAGCTAACACTTATCCTTCTCAAACTCTTCCAAAATATAGCAGAGGGAGGAACACTCCCAAACTCCTTCTACGAGGCCACCATCACCTTGATACCAAAACCAGACAAGGATGTCACAAAGAAAGAAAACTACAGGCCAATATCACTGATGAACATAGATGCAAAAATCCTCAACAAAATACTAGCAAACAGAATCCAACAGCACATTAAAAGTATCATACACCATGATCAAGTGGGGTTTATTCCAGGAATGCAAGGATTCTTCAATATACACAAATCTATCAATGTGATAAACCATATTAACAAATTGAAGGAGAAAAACCATATGATCATCTCAATAGATGCAGAGAAAGCTTTTGACAAAATTCAACACACATTTATGATAAAAACCCTGCAGAAAGTAGGCATAGAGGGAACTTTCCGCAACATAATAAAGGCCATATATGACAAGCCCACAGCAAACATCATCCTCAATGGTGAAAAACTGAAAGCATTTCCACTAAGATCAGGAACAAGACAAGGTTGCCCACTCTCACCACTCTTATTCAACATAGTTTTGGAAGTTTTAGCCACAGCAATCAGAGAAGAAAAGGAAATAAAAGGAATCCAAATCGGAAAAGAAGAAGTAAAGCTGTCACTGTTTGCAGATGACATGATCCTATACATAGAGAACCCTAAAGATGCTACCAGAAAACTACTAGAGCTAATCAATGAATTTGGTAAAGTGGCAGGATACAAAATTAATGCACAGAAATCTCTGGCATTTCTATATACTAATGATGAAAAATCTGAAAGTGAAATCAAGAAAACACTCCCATTTACCATTGCAACAAAAAGAATAAAATATCTAGGAATAAACCTACCTAAGGAGACAAAAGACCTGTATGCAGAAAATTATAAGACACTGATGAAAGAAATTAAAGATGATACAAATAGATGGAGAGATATACCATGTTCTTGGATTGGAAGAATCAACATTGTGAAAATGACTCTACTACCCAAAGCAATCTATAGATTCAATGCAATCCCTATCAAACTACCACTGGCCTTTTTCACAGAACTAGAACAAAAAATTTCACAATTTGTATGGAAACACAAAAGACCCCGAATAGCCAAAGCAATATTGAGAACGAAAGAAGGAACTGGAGGAATCAGGCTCCCTGACTTCAGACTATACTACAAAGCTACAGTCATCAAGACGGTATGGTACTGGCACAAAAACAGAAAGATAGATCAATGGAACAGGATAGAAAGCCCAGAGATAAACCCATGCACATATGGACACCTTATCTTTGATAAAGGTGGCAGTAATGTACAATGGAGAAAGGACAGCCTCTTCAATAAGTGGTGCTGGGAAAACTGGACAGGTACATGTAAAAGTATGAGATTAGATCACTCCCTAACACCATACACAAAAATAAGCTCAAAATGGATTAAAGACCTAAATGTAAGGCCAGAAACTATCAAACTCTTAGAGGAAAACATAGGCAGAACACTCTATGACATAAATCAAAGCAAGATCCTTTCTGACCCACCTCCTAGAGTAATGGAAATAAAAACAAAAATAAACAAATGGGACCTAATGAAACTTCAAAGCTTTTGCACAGCAAAGGAAACCATAAACAAGACCAAAAGACAACCCTCAGAATGGGAGAAAATATTTGCAAATGAAGCAAATGACAAAGGATTAATCTCCAAAATTTACAAGCAGCTCATGCAGCTCAATAACAAGAAAACAAACAACCCAATCCAAAAATGGGCAGAAGACCTAAATAGACATTTCTCCAAAGAAGATATACAGACTGCCAACAAACACATGAAAGAATGCTCAACATCATTAATCATTAGAGAAATGCAAATCAAAACTACAATGAGATATCATCTCACACCAGTCAGAATGGCCATCATCAAAAAATCTAGAAACAATAAATGCTGGAGAGGGTGTGGAGAAAAGGGAACCCTCTTGCACTGCTGGTGGGAATGTGAATTGGTTCAGCCACTATGGAGAACAGTATGGAGGTTCCTTAAAAAACTACAAATAGAACTACCATATGACCCAGCAATCCCACTACTGGGCATATACCCTGAGGAAACCAAAATTCAAAAAGAGTCATGTACCAAAATGTTCATTGCAGCTCTATTTACAATAGCCCGGAGATGGAAACAACCTAAGTGCCCATCATCGGATGAATGGATAAAGAAGATGTGGCACATATATACAATGGAATATTACTCAGCCATAAAAAGAAACGAAATTGAGCTATTTGTAATGAGGTGGATAGACCTAGAGTCTGTCATACAGAGTGAAGTAAGTCAGAAAGAAAAAGACAAATACCGTATGCTAACACATATATATGGAATTTAAGAAAAAAATGTCATGAAGAACCTAGGGGTAAAGCAGGAATAAAGACGCAGACCTCTTAGAGAACGGACTTGAGATTATGGGGAGGGGGAAGGGTGAGCTGTGACAGGGCGAGACAGAGTCATGGGCATATACACACTAACAAACGCAGTAAGGTAGATAGCTAGTGGGAAGTAGCCACATGGCACAGGGATATTGGCTCGGTGCTTTGTGACAGCCTGGAGGGGTGGGATGGGGAGGGTGGGAGGGAGGGAGACGCAACAGGGAAGACATATGGGAACATATGTTTATGTATGACTGATTCACTTTGTTATAAAGCAGAAACTAACACACCATTGTAAAGCAATTATACCCCAATAAAGATGTTAAAAAAAAAAAAAAAAAAGAGAGATATTGATTAATGAATAGGGTATATTGTCTTTTAAGGAGGTAGTTGCACACATTATTTTAGACATAATATATTCTTCACAGCCTAATTAAATATAACTGCATTTGTATTTAAAAAAAAAAAACTAAAAAGATGGTCATCTATCAACATTCTGGTGCTATAGATCAAAATACATTAATATATCAAACACAAATAATAAAATTACCTTAACAATTACACTTTCTATTCCTGGTTTAAAATGTTCTGCACAATAAATGATGAAACAATACGATGGCTTTTATTCATAGAAGTAAGATCAGTTCAATACTTGGTTGAATGTTTAGAAGGATTACTTCATTATCTGAGGTTTTTGTTTGTTTGTTTTTTGCGGTACGCGGGCCTCTCACTGCTGTGGCCTCTCCCATTGCGGAGCACAGGCTCTGGATGCACAGGCTCAGCGGCCATGGCTCACGGGCCCAGCCGCTCCGCGGCATGTGGGATCTTCCCGGACCGGGGCACGAACCCGTGTCCCCTGCATCGGCAGGCGGACCCCCAACCACTGCGCCACCAGGGAAGCCCTCATTATCTGAGTTTTGATCATCCTTTTCTTATTTTAAATTTCTATATTTCTAAATACATTGTAACCTTTCCAAAAAAGAGAAAAATTTTAAATATTCATTTAGCATAAATTCCGAGGAATAACTTTATTAATTTGAGGGGGAAA
Organism: Aethalodelphis obliquidens; assembly: GCF_003676395.1. NCBI lineage: Eukaryota > Metazoa > Chordata > Mammalia > Artiodactyla > Delphinidae > Aethalodelphis > Aethalodelphis obliquidens. The sequence continues at coordinate 62,262,452 of NW_020837947.1, read as the reverse complement.
CACAGAATTAAATTTCAAAGAGCAAGCTGCATTTCACTACTGACAATATCCAAATTTATGTAGTGTAATCACTTTCATTTAAGCATATCTGAGGACCTTCCTCTATCAGCATGCATACCTTCTCTATTGTCTATTATCTATTATCACCATCAGTTAACAATCTCACCATCTTTTTTTCTATTTCTTTTCATGTGAAAATATATGAGTAAAGAGTCTCAATGTTATACTATTGTTTTGCCTGTGAAAGTAGGACTTCTGCTTAACTGCAAGGCTAAGTGGTCAAACAACCTGGTTAAAATTATAAGCAGGTAGTGACAGACTACAAGACAAAACATTGAATCCTGAGACTCAGTTTGTATTGAATCTATATCCCACATGCCAAAATCATTTGGCTACCCATAGTTTAAGGGATCCAAGGGAACACTTCAAAGAAATAGATACAAGGGAGGATGAGACTTTGAACTAGGAGATTCTTTTAGAGTGGAAACACGAATTGCCCAAAAATCCACAGATGTTCGCCACATGAACATGTGAAAAAATACTACTCTTTCAAATATATTTATCAAAGTCTTTTCTGCCTTTCTGTAATTTCATTTTAAATGGGCCTTACTTTTCAGCTGTTCTCTGCTTAAAAACCCTACTAAGTAAAGATAGATTGTATGACTTCATTAACCGTGGTGAGCCAGAATCTCCAGGACTTTTCTGAGCCTCTTTTCTTGGCATATGTAATTTTCTAATTGCTGTTCTCTAAAGCAAGAACTGCAATTAGAAAAGTGTTATCTGAGGACACAACTCAACTGAACATTATTTGGCATTTCAATTTGTTTCTAGCATTGAATGACCATAATGGAAATTCTACTTGAAAACTTGGTTTGTCATAATCACCTGCAATTGAGTTTATGGTTAATCCACAGGTATGGATTCTCTTTTTTCAAATCTTCATTGGACCATAAGCATACTCATTAGCACCCAGAAAAAGTTCACTGGAAATGCCCTTAATAGCAATTAACATAAGGAAGTCAGAACAGCATAATATATTTTTTTAATGTATTCATTTATTTACTTATTAGTACCACTGTGGATTTATTAAGATGGTCTGTGGTAAAGATGACTACACATTCTTTTCTACTACTTCTGAAAGGTGGTGTTTAATTCCCTTACCCTGAATCTGAGCTGGCCTCAGTGAATTGTTTGGCCAATAGAATATTGCAGGAATGTTTTGAGATTTCTAAGCCTAAGTTGAAAGCCTCGCTGCTTCCATCTGGGCCTCTTGGAACACCTGCTGATTGAAATCACTTGCCAGTTTGTGAGGAAGCACATGCAGACCCATGGAGAGGCTCATCTGAGGCACCCAGATTACACCCTCACTGAGCTACCAGCTGACAGCCAATACCAATTTGCCAGCCATCTGAGTGAGCCACCTTGGAAGTGAATCCTCCAACTTCACTCCACCCATCCTAGTGATGCTACATCAAGCAGAAAAGCCATTTGTGTCTAGATCTGCAAAAACTGCAGATTCGCAAGCAAAATTAATGATTGCTGTCATTTTAAGTTGCTAAATTTTAAGATAATTAGTAATACAGTAATAAGTAACCAGAGCAAGGACCATGGCTTAAGTGAAGTTACGCAAATAATAAGGGGTAAAAGATTAATTTATTTACTTATTCAATGTATTGTTATTGATTTTATTATTATTATTCTCCTTAGAGTTCAGTTATTAATGCATATTCTTATAGTCCACCAACACAAGTTTCTGTAAATCTTGAAATTTCTCTAAATTGTTTTCACTGATTGTCGTGTCTTAAAGGGAACCCTCCAACAGTTTCCTATCAGAAGTTTCCTTAGGGAACTTCCTCTACCCAGATAATTCTTAGTATTGGGAACTAAGAACATATATCAGTCTGCTCAAAACATTATTCTACATAGGCTGAAAATTAATATGAAATGAGGAAAGTGATGATAAAAAGTGATGATGATGTGAAAGTGACGATGTGAAAAGTGAGAACACTAGTTCCACCAAACTCTTCCGCCCTACCTCAGTGGCTGACAACATCAACTACCCAGTTACTCAGAACCAAAAGGTAGGCATTCTCTATATCACTCACACTTTGATACTCAATTCACCATGGGTTACATCCAAACTATAGCTCATTCTTGCTTATCTCCATCACCTTTGTAACCTCCATGGGTTAAGTCACTATCCTTTCTTACCTGCACAACCACAAAAACAGAATTCCCTTATTCCCTTTTTCTTCAATATAATCCATTTTCAAAGTGAAGCTAGAGTGATTTTTTTTTTTAAAGGAAAATGATACCTAGTGTACACTGCTGAAAATTCTAAAATGAAAACTCTACAGATCTTTGCAAGACCTCATCTCCAGTTATTTTGTCCAGGTATCTATGTTTTGACCATACCATCTTTTTTCTGTCCCTCAGACACTACACACATCTTTTCTTCCTTTTCTACACAGAGGCTCTTCCTTAATGTCTTGAATACTCTAACCCAGCGGTCCCCAACCTTTTTGGCACCAGGGACCAGTTTCGTGGAAGACAATTTTTCCATGGACTAGGGTGTGGGGGTGGTTTGGGGATGATTCAAGTGCATTATATTTATTGTGCACTTTATTTCTATTATTATTTCATTGTAATATATAATGAAATAATTATACAACTCTCCATAATGCTGACATGAGGTGGAGCTCAGGAGGTAATGGGAGCGATGGGATGGGGAGCAGCTGTAAATATTGATGAAGCTTCGCTCACTCGCCTGTCACTCACCTCCTGCTGTGCGGCCCGGTTCCTAACAGACCATGGACCGCTACAGGTCCATGGTCTGCGAGTTGGGGACCCCTGTTCTAACCTGGATCTTCAAGTAGCAGACTTGTTTCTTAGATCTCAGATTTCAATCCAAGTAACCCTGACCATGAGGCAATATAAAGCTATTTCCCTTCTTCAGTATCATTCAATATTAGTTTCTTAATAAAACTAACCACAGTCTGAAATTACTTTGTTGATTTGTAATTTATTGACTATTCATCCTCTTCACTCAGTACACAATGCTGCAAGAATGGAGAATATGCTCTTTGCTGTCCCAGAGCTGAGAAATGTCCTGGTTCATGGTAGGTTCTGATACATATCTATTAGATGAACAAATGAATAATTCTTATATTTGTTTCTATGTGTCTCAAAGGACTTTGAACCCTACAATGGGCATAATGCCATAAATCTTCATTTAAATTTTGAGGAAATATAATGTTAGAAATCTTTATTTACCTTTTGTAAATGGCACAGAAACACTAAATGATTTTTTACTAAGTTCCTGTTAGGCAAAGGTAAGGACAAAAAGTGAGCCGGTCTCTCAACTTTGAACTCGCTATAATTTTCTATTGTTTTTATTGCTGTTTTTCCACTCAGATGTGTTCATTCGGATAGAAAGTCTCAAATGGTTTTTTAGAAAGTACCTCAAAAAGTGTAAACCCCGTGACAAAGAAGAAAGGAAAAGAAATCTTATATATGAGAAGTTATGTCAGTCTTCTTTTATAGCAGCCATGTGCATTTGGGAAGAAATAAGTTTGAAATAATTAACTTTTAAATTATCAACAAATGTTTCACAAAGAAACATCATGTGTTTAGCCAATTTCCTTCATTTAATACATGGTAAGAAATTGTGAAACATTAAATAAACTTTTTGAGGGAAATTAAAAAAAAATTTGAGTCCTATTAGGTTGAAATACTAAATTCTTAAAAAAGCCATGGTGAAAATTTCAGTGCTGAAGGATGTTGAAAATCTTCACTAAGTCACTAATCAACAGATGTTTTATTTGATGTGTAAATTTGTTCTAAATATTTTTTTATTTCTAAAAAATTAAATTAATAGAACTCTACTACTTCATCCCTCTCAAAAGCATAAATAAGTACAGCAACGAACTTGAGGAAAAACTTTCAGCAGTAGTTTATAACATTTGTACTTAATGACAGAAAATTATTTCAGTTAGTATATTTATTGAATTTCTTGTGTTTAGAGCAAGTCATAAGGTGATTCCACCTTCTTTTTTAAATAAATCAGGGTACTGCTTATCGTAAAAAATGAATTGGCTAATAGTAATAATAAGAAAGAAAATCAGAGTTATAGCTAACAATGATTAAATGTTTACCATGTATCATGCACTACTAAATTATTTTCATTAATTGTGATAATTAGATAAATTAATTTAATCCTTATAATAACCTGACAGAGTATAAACTACTTTTATACCCAGACAGTAGTGCTAAGAGATGTTAAATAATTTTCCTTACCTAAGTCATATAGCCATTGTGTTGAAACCAGCATTCAGACTATGGTGGTCTGAATCCTGAGCAGAAGGTCCTGATTATTATGCTGTGCTGCCTCCCGATGGAAGTTTTAGGTTCTCAGCACATGTAGGTTTATCCAGTATAGCCCATTTGATCTTTGGACTTAGGCACAAACGTATACCAGTTCTGCCACATACTATTTTTTTTTAATCATTTTGAAATCCTCTAGTTTTTCTGAGCTTTACTTTTCTGTCTTCAGTAAAAAATGATCTTTCCCGCCTCTCAAGAGTCATTATAAGAATGAAATATTTTTACACAATAAGAAGTGTCCAGCATTGTGCTTGACATGAGCTTGGTGATTAATAAATGTTAATTTCCATTCCTTACTTTTTAATATGACAAGGAATATTTATAGAAGTTAGACTCTATGACACAGTCATCATACATGATTTCAAGGTCTAGAGGGGCCAATAAACGTTGTTTATTAAAATAGAACTGACTTCCTAAATAATCTGAATGCTCTTTTGACTGAGATAAGAAACTGTCACTAATAAAGGAATGCACCCAAGGTTGTCTCATAGGTTTTACTCTGAGATATCATTCACAGAAAGCTGAAAAATGTTTAACCTATATTTGGAAGTGAGTTCAAGGTTGTAATAAATTATGACTGATAGCAGTTCTGGGTTAATGATAGTGGTGTCTGTTCAGAATCTCAACAGAAAATCATGCAGTAGACCTGCATGGACATAAAGAAATAATAAGACTACTGAAAATGGCTGCGCTGGTGTGTCCAGCAGAAGAACACCTAGTATACCGGGTGAGTGGGGATCGAAACTTAGACAATATTCCATGTGCCAAGCATTCCAGTTAAGCACTAGAAACACAGAACAACAATACCATAAAAAGTAAGATCAGTGAATGCTCAAATACATCCTCTCCATTCCCTGAACAAAATCACAGGGTGCCAGGGACCCAAGTTTTCAGGACTTTGTGTGTTTTTACACTTAGATCTAGTTGCACAAATATGTATTTTAGATAAAATTATTTTCTGCTTAATACACTACTAATTAATACATAATATAGAAAATTAACGAAAGATAATTATAATTTTGATGTGTCTTTCTTGATATGGGGTGTGCTGATATGCATATAACTTTTCCCCCGGAAATAAGGTTCATATCATACATGCCATCTTATAAACTTATTTTGTCAATTAATAATATTTTTCATTATTTCCAGTGTTATTAAATATTATTTTCAACATGTTTTAATGTTTGAAAAGCACAGATATTTTATATCGTAACTTATTTTTATAGTTTATCATTTGATTTTTCTCTTACATAGTTCTTGTGCTAACATCTTTCTTTGAATTATTTGATCTTTGCATAAAAAGCTAAGGATTAAATAATTAACTCATGAATATAGACATTTTACGTTTTACTTTGTTTGGTTTAAATATATTGCCACATTTTTCCTTAGAAATATTGTGCTCTTTTACATAGTCAATAGGCACATATTAGAATGTCATTCCACCACAGCCTCATAAAACCTTGACATATTATTTTTTATCTTCAGAAACTGGACAAATGCTATCTTATTATAATTTTAATTATATATTATTTCTCCGGAAAGAAACATTTGCTTACCTGCTTTTGCAAATTACCTAATCATAAATTGTAACTATCCTTCTGTTGGGTTATTCATTTTTTCTTAAAGTTTTAAAAGTGTTCTTTAAATTTTTTTTTTTCTGGAAAAAACATTGAAATAAAGAAAATCTCAGTTACAGCTCAAAGTATTTTTATAAGTTAAACACATTAATATGACCATAACACAGATGAACATATGGAATGTTACCAACACTTCAGAAGTCTCTCTTTGCCTTCTGCCATTCATTTATGCCCCCAAAGGTAACCACTATTCTGATTTCTACTACAATAAAGGGTTTTGGTATGTTTTTGAACTTTGTGTAATTGAAATTACAGCGTCTGGCTTTTTTTAAAATCCATACTTTTTAGGATTGATCCAAGATTTTGCTAGTAGCACGAATTTTTTTTTCTTTTTATCACCATGTGTAGAAGCATGAGTTCACCACTCTTACTTATTTTATGAACTGGCCACAATATATTTATATATTTTCCTGTTTATTGACATTTAAGTTGTTTCCAATTTTTGCTTGTCTTAAATTAAAGTGGCTATAAATATTCTTGTATATATCTTTGGGAGTGCATACTTATCTATTTCTGTTGTGTGTATACATAGGGGAGGAATTACTGGTTCACAGGATTTGCTTATTTTCAGCTTTAATAGATATTGACAGTGTTTGCAAGTGGTTGTACCCATTTACACTTCTAGTAGGAGTGTATGAGAGTTCTTGTTGCCCTACCTCCTCATCAACACTGCCTCCTCACCAACAAATAGTCATCTGGTACATATTTGTAATTTATTGTGGTTTAACTAGGCATTTCCCTGATGACTAATGATGTTAAACAACATGTTCACTATCCAGAAGGATATGCTCTTTACAAAGGTAATAGTCAAATCTTTTGCCTATATTTCTATTAGATTTTCAGCCTTTTCCATGTAGATTTGTGAATTCTTTATAAAATCTTAATATTAGTCTGCATTGCAAATATCTCCTCCCACATTCAGTTCTTTCATGGTTATACTGGTTTACTTTTGAAGAACCAGTAATTTTTGATGCTATACTGGACATTAAGGACAGGGTATATTTTTGCAAAATATTATTTACTACATCCAGGGTTTCCAAATTTATTTGAACAGTATTTAACAAATTATCATCATAATTATTTCTGACGTGTCCCTTTATCCTGATTATTTAGGCATTTCTATTTTTAATTATGTGCTTTCTACACTCACCTTTTTTCTTGATTAAGAAAAAAGGTTATAGATTGTTATAGATTTACTATTTTATTATTTTGTATTTATTAATTTTTTAAATTACTCATTTATTTCCTCTTCCATCTTTATTAATACTTTTTCCACCTTTCCTTATATTTATCTCAGCCATATTTTTCTATCATTTTTCGTTGAATGCTTAAGTCTGTTATTTTAAATATTTATTATTTAGAAAATGAAAGTGTTTAGGGCATATATCTTCATCTGAGAACTTCTTTAACTGTGTGCCTAGGAACTGATACGTTGTGTTTTTTTTATACTTCTTTCTAGACAGTATGCAAATTAGGTATTGGTTTTCACTCTGCCAACAGGAATTTTTAAAAAGAGAGCTTTGGATGTTTTTGTTTGGATTTTTTGTAAATTCAAGGTGATTGATATTACTAATTTTTAACACCCTTTATTTTTTAGAGCAGTTTTAGGAGCACAGTGAAATTGAGAGGAAGGTACAGAGATTTTCCAAATAGCCCCTCTCCTCTCCCCGCCCGCCACATGCACAGTCTCCTTTCTTATCAATATTCCCCACCAGGCTGGTATGATTTGTTATAATTGATGAACCCTACACTGACAAATCATTATCATCCAAAGACCATAGTTCACATTAGGGTTCATGTATACTCACTTGTGATTTCATTGCATTATGACCAGAAAATACAGTATGTACTATTTCTGTTTTTTATAGGGTTTCTTGAAGTATAAACAGACCTTATCAGGGTCTGTTTTCATGTTTCATGGGCATGAGAAATGAAAGCACATTGTTTATATTCAACGCATAAAATATATTTGAAGGTGTGTGCGTGTGTGTTTATGTGTGTATGTGTGTGTGAAAAGATCCAAAGTAAAATAAAGAGAATTTTATGTCTCCTTCTCTATTAGTTTACAGTATTCTAAGTGTTATTAATATTCTCAATATTTTCACTTGTTTATGCCTATGTAAACAGTAATAGACTGAGTTTGTTTCCTACAATTATTTTGTTTATTCCTTTTTGTATTCACGGAAATGTCTGATTTCTGAATTCTGATCCATACAGAAAATTTCTTAATATGTTTCCATTGTAGATTTTTGCAGTTTATCATTGTAAAGTTCTTTGCTTCAGTTTATACTTTTTGTATTAAATTTGACCTCTTAATACTAATATCACTATTGATTTCTTTTGATTTACATTTACCAAATAGTTTTTTTTCTTTAATTTTCAAGTAATTATATAGCATATGGCAGGGGATGGAGCTTTTATTTTTGATCAAATATGAGAGCATTCACTCTTTCAAAACAACTGAATCTCATTTACAAATATTGATATGTCAAATATTTTTGTGTTTAGATAAATCTTACATAGTAATATATTTGCTTCCAGTGCTTCTTTCTTTTTCCTGTTTTGCTCAGTAACCTTCAGGGTCATGTTCCTACTATGACATGTTTCTACTTTTCAAGTTCTTCCCTTGATTTGATTAATATTACTGCATTTTACAATTACTCTTTACACTTTTTGGTTTTTGACTATTCCTCCTTTCACTGAAAATGACTTTTTGTTGTTGAATTCTTTTATTGTTTAATTTGTTTATAGGGTAAGAGCTAAGAATTGGGGTAGAAATACCTTTACAGGACTGATTTTTAACGGAAATTACATTGCCTGTTTTAAATAAATTGTGAAGTTTTTATCTTGGTTCCAACTGAACCACTGGCTTGTAGTGAGTGGTGTAGAGTACAGTTCTACCCATCAGGTGGCCATACCCAATGTATACTGTTATGACTAGGGAAAAAACAAAAAGTAGTCTGTTAATTATGAACTGACAAACACATGTTAATTAATGAAATCATTTATACAAAAGATATATAAGAAGCATAAATAAGGACCATTGCATTCAGGAGAAATTACAAAAATCATAGATATTTTGTAATTAATAAATGACTGATCTGTGTCTCTAACTCCATTCCTTTTAGCAGAGTGTCATCAGAATGAGGGGTTTGTTTCAGAAGACTGTATTCTATCCTGACTCTGCTTTTTGATTGACTTTGTAATTGCTACTGAAATACTTTCCTATGCGTTGGCTGCCGTATCTGTAAAACTGAATATTGATGATATTGTTCATATTAGTTTGTGTGGGTACTTTTGGAAATGCTTTATAAAGTTTTATTCAAGTAACTATTATTTGAATTAATATAACTTCTGGAAAAATACGAACAAGAAAAGCAAGCCAATATTCAGTAACGACAAAAAATAAACTTGTATTATTTAAGTTAGTAATACAGCAGAGGTTATAAAAATACCCATGGCATATAATTCAAGTGGTGTGTTCTAGTACACTGCCCATAGTCACTCTTAACTTGTATTCTAATGACCTCATCTCCTCCCACTAGTATGTTTTCTTAGTCCACCTGCTAAACTGTTGTGCAAATTTGTTCTTGGCTGTTCATCAGTTTAATCAATCCGCAGAGAATATGAAAAATTTTCAGTGATGATTAACCTCACTCCTCTATAGATATTATCAAGGACATTATGCTTATCATTATTATTTTTTAAATTCTTATGTTAAATGTATTACTAATCCTCCTTTCTCCAGATGAAAAAAGCAAAGCTGGGTGATTATTTAACAACCAAGCACCACCAGCTGGTACTACAGGCTGGTGGAAGTTACCATGTGTTACTACTTCATCCTACCATAAATCCTTAAAAATGAGAATGTGAAAAGCAATTTAAGTTCATTAATGCCTTTGGATATGAACTATGGAGAAACATCAACATTTAAATGCTATAACCAACCATCAAGGAGATGGGGTGGGAAATGAAGGATATCAAGAAAAATTGATATACATTAATTAATTTAGCTACTTATGTGGCTTTCATCCTAAGTGTCCTCTGAAAGTGTCAAGATGCCAGACTTAGAATTTAAATGCATCCTTATTAATGTCAAAAAAGATTAGTCCAATTATAAAGATACAGAAGCAATGAAAAAAATTATACAACAGAGAGTGAGCAGTGTGCATTAAAAAGCTTATTTTGGTCTTTTTATATTTATGTCACTGCTTTATTGCTGATACTAGAACAATTCTGCTTTATATGGACCAGTGAGTAGTTTCTTTTCTTTCATTAATTCTAAAGTGTAGGCTCTATTAACTCATAAACTACTCCATTGACTCACCTCTTCTCAATACTCAAGAAGAAGTTAGGCTAATTTTAGATTTGACACTTTAAACCATTATTCACTTATAGAATAAAAACCTCCTACAGTATAAAACAAAAATGTAAAAAAAATGTTTTAGATAAGTTTTAATTTTGAAAAACAATATAAACAGGCTTTTTTGCATTATTCAATATATTTTATTGAATCAGTTATTTTGAGTTATAGATGAATTATAAATTCCACTTTGCTGACAATATTAAATAAGGTCAGATCTGAGACAAATGTGAAGGGCTAATCGGATAGTAACTTTCCTACTACTTGTCCCCCTATTACTTCCTCTTGTAGTAAACTAGAACTGTTTTCTTAGCTCTGACTTAGGGAACTGACACCCCTTCCATGAAGCTCTCTTTTGGATTATTGTGACCTCTGTACTGCTCTGAGCAGTAAGAAAAAGGGTATAGCCACTCTAACTAGGTGTGGCTGCTCTCATTTTCCCTCTTTTACTCTGCTCCTCCAAGCCACTGTGAATTTGGGAGGCAATAGCATAAAGCATGAATAGATGCTCCCTTCATCCTTTGTGCCCTTTGGAGGGAGGTCACACTGCCTTTGAGAACTCTCTGACAGGGTTTTGGGCAAATGAACAGTTTTAACACTCAGCTGGCTCCTTGCACATAACTTTATGTTGTAATACTTTATTTTGATGGCCATAATTAGAAAGAAATAGAAAATATTCTGGTATGGTGTGATAGCCTCTAACTGAGAAAGAAGGTGAAAGGGCAAAAGAAGATCCAGACTGGTGTCATAAAGAAACAGAAAACTGAAGGCTTCTATGGCCAGTTTGACCTCACGTAGATGCTGTGAGTGGTGTGGAGTGGTGTGGAACATTGACTATCATGAATGTATAATTTAAATTTTTAGCACTCTTTAGCAATTTAAATTATCATCTGTATATGTCAAGTCTACTGGAATTCATTTTGTTTCTGAATGTTAAAAACAGAAAGTAGATAATTTTATCATTCTAAATGAGATAAAAATAGACAATTTTTAAATGAAATTCTTTGTAAACATTCACTTATCAGTTGTTTGTCTGAAGCTCAGATAATCATTTTTCCCCATATATGTTTTTAAAGTCTGACTATATTTCCAAACCATCTTTAAGGGCCTTTCTAGTATCCTGTCACTTACCATTCTACTCTTCATTTCAGGGACCATTTGACAATTTTCCCTTTACAGGTCCCTGTTTGTAGTTTTGGTCCTGTCCCAAATTAGATCCAGTGTTAGCACCTGGGCTTTTTTTCTTGTGCTTCTCCAAAACCACTGACCTTAGAAACTTAGTTCTCATGATTGAGTCTTTTCTTTGTTCCTTTTGCTAAGCCACAGTTTTGATAACATTACTCCAATTCTTTAATACTAGATCTCTACATGATGCCTTGCTATCAACCTTTCCCAATAATAAGAATAACATTTCTGTAATACTGCTCTAAGCCATTTTTATATATCATCTTCTGTAACTATTATTATAATCCTCTATTGCTGGGACAGTTTAAGAAACTGAAGCACAGAGTAATTAAATAATTTTCCAAGATCACAGAACTAAACACTCAGAAGAGCTGGAATTTGAATCTAGGCAGCCCAGGTCTTCAGTATACGTTGGGAGAGCACTCTGTTAATTGCCTAGTCTCCTTGGTTCATCACATAACTTTCTTCTAACCTCATTTCCATGTCAGCCTTTCTGTCCCTGGTCCCACTGGAGCACCTACCCATTACCTTTTCTAGAACTCCCTGACATGTCTATAGCTATACTATCAGTATTGTCACCTCACTATATACATTTGACGCAAGTCAATCCCCTTCTCTTCAATTTGGCTTAGGAAATACACTGCAAATATATAGATAAAAAATGCCTTGCCCTCCATGAGTGTACTAGTGGTAGAAACTGTTCAGGAAACAAAAATACCAGAGTGTGATAAGAATAAGATTTAAAACACTAGAAACAAAAAGATTAAAGTACTAGAAATAAACTAGTAGAGTTAGAAGCACGTTGAAATTACTTAAACAAGAGCATTGGTGGCTCAACAACTAGAGTGGAGCTGGAGGAGGAGGGGAGTAAGAACTTGAAAGTTTAATCCACAGGATTTAATGGTCAATATATATTGTTGATTTAAATTCTCTAATTTGAGCAGAGTTATTTGGGTGTTACAGTAGAAGTGTGGTAGGGGTTAGAAAATGAGTTTAATTTAGAAGCTATTTAATCTGATATAACAGGTTTGGAGTGAAAGCAAGTGAAGTGTGAAAGGGCACATGAGATAGGAAGTGGAGGAGGGAGAGGAAGGGGGAGGGAGGGAGGGAGGGAGGGAGAGAGAGAGAGAACTGAGCTTGAGATATACAGATTTCACCTTACTTCTTGACTTCTTACTACTGAGTCTGCTTGCCAACACTTGTCCCACAAAGACAGATTCATTTAGTGGCTGGGCAGGTATATGCACCTTCTGTTCTGACCTACACCCCTGGCTAACCCGCTGTTCCTTTGACACCAGCAGACAAAACTAACTTAAGTAAAAACTTAGCCTACTACAAAATGAATCGAGCTATACAATGAAATGACCTTGTTCTGCATTTTATCTATGGAGATAAAGAATAATAGTTATTTATTGAACACTTCCCATGTTCAAACAGAATATTATCAGATTCTAACATGTTATCTCACTGACTACTACAGGACCCTATGAGGTATGTAATATTATTATCCTTATTTGCAGATAAGTTATTGAAGCTTAGAGTTTAAATCCATTACCCTAAACAACTGGTGAATGATAGAGCTATTTCTCTAATCCAGCTCTGTTTGATTTCAAAGCCCAAGTGTTTAAACATTATCCTAAATGGCTTCTCCAAATTCTTCCTGATTCCAGTTGGATAACGCAAGATCACCTCTCTGTAGTCTACATTATGATAAAATTAAAACTCTGCAAAATTTAATTCTAGAACTTTCATGTGTGGCTTGTGCAGAAAGCTTAGCTTAGCTTTAGCTCACTCTCTGAGACATATTAATGCTTCCTATAAGCATTTTTCCACCCTATTCTTGAACTAACTATGCTTTCTATACCCACATCTTTGCTCAAGCAGCACATGGACGTCTTCATATCCAATACTACTATCTTTAAATGTCATCTCTTTGGTGAAGCCTTCCCCACACTATCACCTCCAAAAGATTGTTTAATTCTACATTTTTGCAAGTGAAGCACTTTGTACAGAACTTCATTATCATGTTGACCTCATTATCTTTTGTGCTTCCACATCTGATTCTCTCCTTAAACGATGCACATTTCAAGAATCTTGTTTTATTCATTTCCATGTCCTCTTCAAACACAGGGTCAGTTATTATGCTGGCACTGAATCCCATTTGGAGAACCAGAAGCTAAAGACGGGCTATTTGCTGAGAAGCTCTGCGATTCCTTTTTACTCCCCTTCTATTAATCTGAGAAATGGCAGTTAGGACCACCCAGTGGGCAGAGATAGGGTGGGAAACGAAATACCCTGGTGGAAGCAGCTTCTAGGGCACGTTGGGACATTGGTCTGGACACAGTACAGTGAAAGGAAAGAAATTCCTATCACTGGGCTGCTTTTTCATCAATTAACCTCTAAGTTATTATACATGTAGTAAATGACTGTTACCAGTTCTTCTCCTGAAAGAAATTTCTAATAGAGAAGAAGATAAAAATGACTTTAAAATACTGGAATATTTGAGGGAAAGGATTACTGTCTGGTAGTGGAGAAATAAATACGAGTTTCAATAGGAGAGACCAGAAATACAGTGAGACCACTTTTGCCTTCTTTTTTGAAATAATGCAATCACTGTCTACAATAAAGAACAAGAACTTCAAAATTTTTACAAGTCTCCCTCTGGTTCTGACATATTTTGACAAACATTATGATCTTAATTATTTGTCAGGGAATAAAACATTAGGCAATGCACTTGAGATCAAATATTGAAGATAATAAAAAGAAATGCAGAAGGAAAGTAACATTTGGAATGCTTTTAAATAGCATGTAAGATTCTTTCTTTAGGGGGAAAACATTATATGAGATATATACCCTCAATGTTTTAAAGTATTAAATAATTCAAGACAACAAATACTATATAAATTATACAAAGCAATGATTATAGATAAAGTATTCAGTCATAATGCCATTATAGAGGGAAATGGGATGAGAGAAATTAAGAGATGAGTTTTAAATAGCAATGCTAAAAGATGAGACCTAAGTCACAAAATATAAACTATATTTGCCACATTTGGTTTATCTGATCAGACCTAAAGAATGTTCACAGCTCAGAGATATTTTTTAATAAATTAATATAATGAGAAAGAAAAGGAGAGTAGCACCCTGAGGCAACATTAGTTCAACAAGTTGGTAGATCAGATTAGGCTGGGTGACAGCCCATTGATTAGAATAGTGCTGCCAGGTCAGACTACTTAAAAATGTGTTTGTTTTCTACTAAAAAATGTTTATAATGTAAAACAATCAGCCTACACGCATAATGCTTGCAATTTACTCTAACTCTGGTTCATGAATAGGTAACAAGTTCAAACTGATTCCTCAGATAAGCTAGGTGACCACTTCAGCCAAAGCAAAAGAAATAAAACATAGGAAATATAATTTCCCTCGAGAAAATCCAGGGAGGCAATTGAGAATTAAGAAGCTGCATAAGAGTAGTAGAGTTAGGAAGCAGGATCTGGAATTAGGTAACAGGGCACTGAAGGTTGTCTGTAATCAATGATACTGATAAAAATTGATTTACTAAAGACTGGTGGAGGCTGTAAAAGGTGATGTTGCCACTTGAAGTAAGAAGAATGGGTTATTGTCTTGGTAAAAGCTGACCTGGTCATCTCTAAAGATGGTAGTGGAATCCATGTAAATTCTCCTTGTGAGAAGTTTTAGTTGTGCCTTCCAGGTCATTTTAAAACACTCTCAAGGGATACAAGTTTGTATCTCAATTAACAAAATAAAATTCTCACAAAGATGACAGAATTTTTTTTAAGCTCAAATCTTATTCTAGGGGTTTCCCTGGTGGCGCAGTGGTTAAGAATCCGCCTGCCAATGCAGGAGACACAGGTTCAACCCCTGGCCCGGGAAGATCTCACATGCCCCAGAGCAACTAGGCCCGTGAGCCACAACTACTGAGCCTGTGCTCTAGAGCCCAAGAACCATAACTACTGAGCCCACATGCCACAACTACTGGATCCCGCGCGCCTAGTGCCCGTGCTCCACAACAAGAGAAGCCACCGAAACAACAGAGTAGCCCCTGCTCGCTGAAACTAGAGAAAGCCCACGCACAGCAACAAAGACCCAATGCAGCCAAAAATAAACAAATAAAATAAATTAAGGAAAAAAAAAAAAAAAGGGCTTCCCTGGTGCAGCAGTGGTTGAGAGTCTGCCTACCGATGCAGGGGACACGGGTTCGTGCCCCGGCCCGGGAAGATCCCACATGTCGCGGAGCGTCTGGGCCCGTAAGCTATGGCCGCTGAGCCTGCGCGTCCGGAGTCTGTGCTCCGCAACGGGAGAGGCCACAACAGTGAGAGGCCCACGTACCGCAAAAAAAAAAAAAAAAAAATTCTGTCAACACTAAGAAAGTTCAAATGATTCAAAAAACTTAACCAGAGACCTACTACATTCCCTAGGGAAACTAAGATATTTCTACATGAACTTGAAACAAGTATCTTTTCTTTTAGTTTTGAGCAGTGTTAAACATTTCCCCTAAGGAATTTTAGCAACAGTAGAACATTATTTTTAAATTAACTTTTTCATTAAATGCTTGTTTCCCTTGAAAAGGGAGCAGCTGTTAGTGCTGGCAGACTTTTTTCCCCCAATCTATGAATTCAAATCAAAAACAATTTGTTTTGTGAATAATCTCCTTTACGACAATTTGTCTACAGATATGTCACTGCCTGTTTACCCCAGTGTGTGTCAAATGGATTTAGCCCCTTATTTGCAGAGAAGAGAGTAAGGCAATTTTGACAGCATCCCTGCCTGCAGGCCTGGCACTGCAGCCTCTCCCTCAACTTCCTGTTGCCACTAAGAACCACAGGGAGTGAGAAGCCACACACCGTGCAGAGTGTGGGCTTCGCAGGACTAGGCCAGCTACAAAATTAGAGACCTGTGCTCTCACGGAGAGAGTAGAGAGCTGTTCACACAGAGGCCGATCTTTCTGTATAGCACTTTGATTAAGTCTAGGAAGAACCTTAATAGACTGCCATTTACTAGAAAGGAACCTTTTAAAGACAAGTATTGGGGGGGATGGAGTTTGATTTTTTTTCCTTCTATCAGCTCCCTCTATACTGAACAGCTGATGCTTGCATTAAAGGAAGATCAAATAAAAGCCTTACTCAGCATTTTCCAGGAAGGAAAAAAATTGTCAGCTTTAGCTTACTTACATATCAGTATATCCTTCTATATGTCAGCTTATATCACCCTGTGTGATGTATGACTCACCCTGTGTGTTTAGTATTATAATGAGCAAGCCTCTTTCCCATCCCTGGGTACAGTTCACTCCTTTTACATAAGCACTTGTGCTATGAGCATACATTCGCAAGACTGACCTGAGCTTGTGAACCCAAGAACCACACTAGGTTGTTTCTATGGTCTTGGATTACTTAGATAGATCCTGACATTGCTATTTTGGGACAAGTGATGAATGTTCCTCTTCATAGTACTCAGCAACAACATTAGTGTTATGATAACTGAATTACTAATCTTTATTCCTTTTCCAAATGTTTGTTCTTCTATATTATTTTTTTCAAAACCAAGATGTAGGAAGGAAATGGCAAGCCCAATAAGAAATGATTTAAAGGGCAAAACTTAGTGTAGGGCATGTGTCTACTTACTACATGAATATATATTATAGATCCCTATTTATTAATGGCTTCAGATATAATTTCAAACTAAATTTTAAGACTAAGGGCAATTGAAAGCTATTTATCTCAAGCCTCAAGTATCATGAAGGCAAAATTCTGAGCAAAAATGCCAATGTCATTTATTTTACACTGATACCTCTTATATATATTATGATTTTACACAGGGACAGGGGTTGGAGGAAGTCCACACTACTTCCTTCTTTAAATGTACTTGTGAAACTAAAAGTTTTACACTATACACAGAACTTTTCATGAAGAAGTCCTATCTACCTACCTAGACTGGTTTCTATTCAGATGCCATCGTCATAGGAAAATAATAATATATTAATAGAAGGGCCTCAATTAGGAAAAAAGAGTATCCCTCTATCTCAACTCTAATGACTGCCCTAAAACACCTTAAAAACAAATGTGCTGTGTGGAGAGGGTAAAAGCATCTTCTTTTTTTTTTTTCTTTTTAACATGTAGAAAAATACTTATTGAAGATATAGAGACTATTCGATAAATACTTAGAAAAATCAGATAAAACTTTGAGATAACATTTGAAAAAATGATTCCCTTTTAATTCTATGTACAGGGAAAGAGAATTGTATAAAGCAATAGAAATGCATAGTAAACTTTTGGAAAAAATAAGCAAAAAGTGAGGTAGAGGGAAGCATAAAATTTCACATATTAACAGTGAGGCCAGGGATATATGGATAAAGATGATGGGTTGAACATACCCATTAATTTTTGCTTTGGACTAAAAGGAGAGAAAAGGATTTTCAAAGAGTCATAAACCTACAAGGATAAAGAAAACAGTGAAAGATAAAATAGCAACTAAGTTTTTGGAATCTGGAATGATGAAAGATGCATGTGACTGACAGCATATCAAAGAGAGCTGAATCCTATGCTGGCAGTGGGGAAAGTTGAGTAATACAATTTACACAATAGAACCACAAAAAGATGCAGAGATTGGCCACACTGGATGCTTCCTAAAATGGGGAAAAAGGCAGAGAGAAAAACAAGAGAATTTTATGAAAGAATGTTGAAGCAGTAAGAATCCCTCTCTGTCCACCCATCCAGCTCTGTG
This sequence comes from Aethalodelphis obliquidens, assembly GCF_003676395.1. NCBI lineage: Eukaryota > Metazoa > Chordata > Mammalia > Artiodactyla > Delphinidae > Aethalodelphis > Aethalodelphis obliquidens. The sequence continues at coordinate 62,244,143 of NW_020837947.1, read as the reverse complement.
AATGCCTGTGCTGCTGGACACTCTAAGGCACAGCCCAGATGCTCCCTTATGAATGACCTGTGACCCCACTGCTGTGACAGCTGCCTCAGACAGATTTCAGTGTAAATTCCCTCGAGGATTACCTCAGTTTACAGAAGGCCATCTAATCCAAGGTCTCATCCCTACTTGGGGTGGCCAACATCTAAAGACTAACCAACACGAGAGAGGTTCAGACCAGATAAAGGCCTAAGTATTTAAGCTCAAGTAGGGACAACTTTGAAGAGCTGTTCTCATTCCAGAGTTCTCGGTAGGGTCAGCCAAGTGTTTTGGGGACTACATCGCAGCTTGATGTTTCCCCCTGTAAGAATATAATTTCTTCACTTTTTGTTTTCAGGTATTGAACCTGTGGAGCGGCCTTTAAAAACATCCTACACACAAATCCGATCTTAGAGCCTCCTTCCCCAACATCAAACCTACAACAATGACTCTTCCTAATCTCCAAAGAATACTAGCGACTTATTCTTAAGAGTTTGTAAAAGCAAAGGGCCTTTTCTTGAAAGGGGAAGAATAATAGGGAGAGTTGAGGGCAAAGAATTCTATACTTAATAAAAGTCAAATAAGTGAATATTTATACGCAAAGACAGGAGAGATACAAGCCTTCTTCCTTCAAAGATTACCCTTAGGGTAGTCAGGTAAAGCCTTCTCTGGAGAATCTGAAAAGCCTAACAGGAAAGAAATAAATATGCCTATATTAATATTAGATTGCCCAACCAGATCACCTTACAGTAAAGCCCAAAGATGAGTGTCATGACAGCAAAGAGCTTATAATTAGCTCTTTCAAAGATTTAGAAGAATATCAGAGATAAACAAGTGTATATAGAAACCTTCTAACATGATAAATACCAGGATGGAGATATATTAAATCAAACTGGAGAAATCAGAAACTAAGAATTAGGAAAATAAAATCATTAATATTCTCAGAAAGAAAAGAGAAGGTATTATATATATATGTATATATATATGTGTATATGTGTGTGTGTGTATATATATATATTATATATATATATATTATATATATATATAAAGATCAGGAAGCTATAAAAAAGAAAACATAAAGGAAGAGATTCTGGAAATTAAAAAAAAAAATGTTAGCCTGAAAGAAAAACTCATGAAAAGTTAAAGAAGAGCTGAGGCTACTTTTCTGAAAATACATCAGAAAGGCAAAGATATGGAAAATAAGATAGAAGTTTTAAGAAATTAGAAATTCCAACATACAAATTCATGAAATTCCGAAAAAATGGAAGTGAGAAAAAAGAGGAAATTATTAATAAAGTATTCAAGAAAAACTTTCAGGTTCCAAATTAAAAGATCCAACAGAGTGCCAGCAAAGTAGATGAAAACAGACCCAAGCCAACGTGTGTTATTATAAAGAAGAAAAGCGGAAATTCTATAATGTCCTTGGAATGGGATGGAGTACAGTATATAAAGAATGAATTTCTCAGAGCAACCTTGGAAGCTTGGAGACAGTGGAGCAATAAAACATGATAACGCCAATGAGATAAAATCAGCAAAATTTCACTAGACACATGACCAATTCCTTCAATAAATCAATGCTGTAAGGGTGGGGATAGCAGGAGCATTGTTAGCTATCAAAAGAAATTTAGAAGACAGTACCAACAAAATACAAAATATGGATCATGTGTACCTTCTTTGCTTGGATGTTTATTCTCACCAGCCAACTTAAAAAAATATATATAGTGGGAAGACTAAACGTGACCTAGTTATTAAATATATATTAAAGAAATGTTTAATTTGCTGGTTTTATGTTGTTATTGTGGTTTTAGTTTTAAAAATAGCTCTTATCTGGTATAGATACATACTGAAATATCTATAATTGACATTGTAATGTGGGGAATTTGCTTTAAATTTTCCTATCAGAAAGCAAGTTTATTTAAAGAAATAATGGTGATATCATTAAATTGCTAGAAACCCAGAATCTCAGACTCAGGTAAATGGGCAGGCACCTAAGAAGGTTATGTGTTTGGAACTGCTGTCCAATCACACCCCAGATCTTTCCCAGAGAGGACACTGCTATAATGGCCACTGGACACTAGCATCTCCAGGTCTTCCTCCAGCATAGCTGGTGCTGATACTAGCTGTCCTCACTAACCCTGCTGTTTTAAGATGTGCTTGGTATCATAATGCAGCCCAGGCCCTGGTTCTTGTGTCATTAGCCTCAATTCAAAATGAGAGTGACTGATGGGCCAAGCATGGGTTACACACCTATACACTGGCTGCAAAGAAGTCTGATAAAGCCTTCCACCAAGATTGATAAAAAAGACATAAAATGAATTCAAGAAGTTTTTAAATATTGGGCAACCAAAACATATACACATTTGTATGCTAAGTTTTTTCCAACTAATGTGTAAAAAGCACATATCTTTTTTAATTGTAAGACTCAAGATCTTACAATCAGTAATGATTTAGGTCTATCAGTGCCAACTTTCTCAGTAAAGGGAGGATAATTTTGAAAAAAAAAAGATGTCTTCTTAGTGTCTCAAAGTATATTTCACGTTAGGTACTGTTAAGTGAGTGTCAGGAGTAAAGACAGGAGAATAACTAAGATGATACTTTTCTAATAAATAACATATCCATGCTTATCCAGCACTGTAAATATTCTCTCTCTCACTGGTAAGAGCATTTGCTTCAGATATTTGTAGGCTAAACAGTGGACAAAAGATTAAAAGAGATGTATAATATACCATGCGTATTCAGTTAAACACTAAATCAACTATCTGAGAACTGTATACTGCATCAAATTCTGCAGGCTGACCTGAGGTTAGGAAGCTGACAGCTTGCCCCCTACAGAGCCAAGTTACCCTAGGTAAGAAACATACACTTTCATGAGAGTTCATAAGAAACATATACATATGAGAGTTTCAGCTCTTGTAGGTCCTTAAAATATTATATTTTTAAAAACTATTAGAATAACTAAGAGATTCAAGTCCGTAAAGATTAAATAAATTACATGAAGGTTTTCATGCACTGCCAGGTACTACAGCTACTTCAGAATATAACTCCCAATTTGTCAATTCCATGCAAACCCTGGGCTCTTTCCTTGCAATAGGAGCCACGAAGGAATTTTCAAATTTTCTTTCTCCTTTAGACTGTGGCTTAAGTTATATCTAGTGGTCACAGTACATAATGTACATACACATTGTTCTGCTTAAGTTTAAATAAGCAATGTTGTGTTCAAATATAAGCATTTATTAATACTTCATGTAGGAAAAAAGGTGTTATAATGTAGTACATTAGTAATGTAAAATAGTAATTCATCAAAGACAAAAATATGATTTTCTACTATTCCAAGAAAGTTAGTAACAAAAAATATGTATTTGAAATATCAACTGGCATAAAAATTAAAACTCAATGCTAGAAATTAGCATTTGAGAATTTTTTAAAATAATAGCCAAATTATATTGAATTCTGTAAAAGTCACTTTAATACTTTCAGTATTTCGTGTTATATTGGACCTGAACTTATTTTAGATTACTGAATCATGTAAGTTGTAATTCACTTTTTAGTTTCTGATTTCTATTAGTTTATAAAAGGATTTTACATTTGCATTTAAATAGAAAGGAAACGTGATAAAGATTTCAATTAAAAGGCTGTCTGTTTGGGTTAATTCATTTTTAATAGGAACAGTAAATATTTTTCCGTTGATATAGCTCTTACCGCAAGATCAGTTCATCGTTCTTTTTTATCTAGTTATGTCAGGTGCTGCTTAATAAAGAACATTATGTCAGCTCCTGCTATTTAAGAGGCATTTCTCATTTCTTCATTGATTTCTGAGAAACCAAAGCAGATTTCTGAATAGTACTTGAGAAGACTGATGACAACAGGTCACTGCACTAGTACAAGAGTTTTAACCCAGATATATGCATATGAATATGTATATTAATATGTGTCTTCAAACAAGTGTATACATAGACCTATATACATATGGAATAGATTTTCATTCTAAAGTCACTGATGCTAGCTTTGATGAGAAGGAAAAAAACACTTATCTTGAAAGTTTGGCTAAGTCTTCAGAGTTCCATGTACTTTATTGGAATAGGCTGTCTTCTCTATAAAATTAATGACCATCCTTTAATTAGTCTTTATATATATTATCTGCTTTTAAAGTGGAGGGAAGTTCTGTAATGATAATACCAATCTTAGTCTGATGCTTTATAAACTTTTTTTTACTTCAGTTCTTTGAAATTTGGTCACTTATCTGTTGTTTGGTTTTAGGGGTTTTTTGGTTGTTTGGTATGTCCCTAGATTCTAAGTAAATTCAGTTAATCATGTGGGATCTACTTGAAATATTCTTTTTTAAAAAATAATTTATACACATTTACCATGTTCTAAGGTGTTTGTTTTTTGTTTTGTTTGTAACTACAATAACTTGCAATGTTTGTTTATTTACATAGTGTCTAAGAAAATAGCTTTCTCATTAATTTCAAAAACCCTAAAACTGTACTGGAGATTATTTTGGGGGGGAAGGAATATAGGCATTTAAATAAAGAATTGAAACATTTTATTAGTATATTCTGGCTTCCTGCTAGCAGAACATCGCACTAGTGAGTAAATGGATTAAGTTTCCTGTAATGCCAGCTAGGAGATATCTTGACAGTTGTGTTTTTAATTCTCAGGTGTCTAGTTAAGAAAAACACAGGAGTCCAATTCAACCTTTAAAAATGTTATCTTCTGACTAGAAAGATTACTGCTTTGAGATGCAATGGGATTTTCCACAGCAAACTTAGCAGAGGATTAAGCTTTTCATTACTCTCTGAATGAAGAATGAACAAGTGGTGTAAAAAGAGGATATTTCTAGAGAAAATGTCTGTATAAATTATGATTTATTCCTCTATTTCTACAAAAAAATTCACAAAGAAAGAAGGTGACAGTTGGATTACAGAAAGGTTCATATCATCTCGAGAAACTGCTCCTTACCCCCAAAAAATATTTAGAGGATTTCAAGTGCTAAAATACTTTCTACTTTATCTCAACTTATTTTCAGCTGTTTTATTCCATTTTTCTGTTATCATTAGAATCTATTTTCCCCACAGTATGTCTGTATTTTTAGGCAGTCTCTAAATTGACTGCTTCATAGTTGATTTTTTTCCAGCCATAATTAACCACTGATCACAGCTGAATTGATTAGACTGACTGTGGAGTAATTCAAATCAGATAAGATGGTTGAGCTCACCAAACAAACCATGCCATGGTACAGTAATTGTGTTCATATAACTACAACCCAATCCACTGCGGTAAGTTAGACATGTTGGGAACACAAACTCTAAGAGCTTCCCATAATATAGTTTAAAGCTTTAGTTTATTAGAACTTATTTTCTTAGATTTTTAACTCTAATTTAGCTGTCTGAATCAGTAAATAGATTTCTGTGCAGAGATAATAAGCTTTAGAAAATATAATTTGAAATTGAAAATGAATGAATCAAATTCAGCATGAACAACTTCAAACATCTTTGTTTAGTGTAGGTAAAAGAAGTGCTCAACTGATGAATCTCCAGGACTTCTCACAAATTCCATTTAATATCTTACTAGTGTCTCTGCAAAGCCAAAAAGTAGTACTTGCTGGAAATTTCCAAATTTAAGAAAACCTGAATCAGAGTGTTCTCCATCGTTTCTGCCAGAACCTGAAAGTTCTGAAAGTTCAAGACTTGTTTACACATGCATTCACTCGTGCATGCACGCACACACATGATATTACAAGAGCAAAAGTATGCACTAAATCTAATACTATTTAAAATGTATTATAAATAATCTATATTACAAACAGATCTATGTTCACAATTTGTCATGGAATTCATACAAAGTGTAGCTTTGTTTTTTATTTAAGTTACATTTCCTGTCTCTCTACATGTGTAAAAGGCCTATGACAACACATTTAACATCTACCATTTTAATGGCTATTTGTAGACACTTCAGATAAACAGCTAATAAACCATCAAGCAAGACTATATTTTGGTGAAAATCATCAAGTTATTTTTATTTATTTATTTATCTTTGCGGTACGTGGGCCTCTCACTGTTGTGGCCTCTCCTGTTGAGAAGCACAGGCTCCGGACGCGCAAGCCCAGCGGCCATGGCTCACGGGTCCAGCCGCTCCGCGGCATGTGGGATCTTCGCGGACCGGAGCACGAACCCGTGTCCCCTGCATGAGCAGGCGGACTCTCAACCACTGCGCCACCAGGGAAGCCCTAGCAAGTTATTTAAATGAATGTATTAAACTGGTTATTCTGACAATAGTTAAAAATGAGAAATTGTTCATATAGTTTTATAGTTATTATCCGGAACACCATCAATTTACATCTTTTTACCTTATACTTCTATAATTATTTAAAAATGGCACTGTTTTGGTCAAAAACAATCATAACTTTTCAAGTTTCAATAAATCTACCTGTTTATTTCCTAGCAATCATTACCAATTGAGTATAGCTGGGACATTTTTAAACTATTTAAAATAAAAAACAGATTTACTCCTCTAACCTAATGTTAAACCAGCAGCTGCTCAAGTAAGTCTACTGTTTGGGGATTCTGTTGGTTTTATCACTAGTAAACATCATTATTATCATAATTATTATTTCTAAAATTAGCAATATTGAAGAATCATGCATATCACACAGCATTTTGAAGAAGGGATACTGCTGCTGTACGCGTCAATGATAAATGGCTGGTGGCAAATTACAGATGTTTTCAAGTTCAGTTTAGTAAGAAAATTCCACATTATTTATTACATTATTAAACAAATAAACATGTAATCTCACTTTTATTACTTTTTATTTTCTCATCTTATTCATTGATTTACTAAAATTTAAAGGCTACGAAAAGAGGCAAATGGTGTAGCAAATATGGAACATCATTAGTATGTTAAGAGATTTTTTTCTTTCGGAAATTTTTTTTTTCTGCTTTACTAAGAATTACTTCCTCGTTAAATCTTCAATTGAGAGCAAAGGTATTGTCTATATAACTGTAAGAAAATATATTTGAAATGACATTTTTCAGGAACAATTCTTTCATTAATGTTATAAAACTGTTATTTTTAAGGTTTTCTGAATTTTTACTTGCTAGTTTTCTTTTTTTCAGGCAGAGATTATTCATGTTAAGCACTGATGAATGGAAATTATAAAGAATTAAAGAAAAATATACTTTAGGTAGACTTTTTTGAAGTCTCTGAATGCTTACATATTGAACAATAATTTTGTTAACTCATAGGAGACATATAATAAGAGTGTCACTTTGATACAGTGAGACATTGACAAAAACCTTGTTAGAATTTGTAGCCTACATTGGAAAAAATTAAAATATTGATAAAATTTAGTTCAAAATTTAAAAATATAAAATTTAATTATATACATTACATACATACACACATATACAAGAAATTAAGTTGGCATTGAGCCCAAATGACTTAATTCCTGAACGCTGCTCTATTTTGTGAAATTACAAGTAACAAGCCACATTTTATTAGAGTTTTATAGATTTCAAATGATTTACTTTATAATTCAGAAATTACTACAAATCTATAAAGTTGGTTTGGTCTCTATTTTATACATGATGAAACAGTCCAGAAAGTTAACTGACATTCATACCAAAAGTTATACCATTCAATTAGTGGTGGATTCAAACTCAGATTTTCGAATTCCCAGGTTGTTACTTTAGAAATAATTAAGAATTATCTTATAAAAATCCATTAAAATCTATAGTGTTTTATTTTTATAAAACTATATTTATGAATATATATACATATAGAGGTATCTAAACACAATGCTAACTTCTATTACATGATTATAATTCATAATAATGGATAAATTGGTAACAAAGAGTCTAAAATGCAACAAGGGATATAAAGAAAATATGAAAATTGAAGCCAAAATAATTCAAACTAATATGCTTATCATGACTCTGTTGTAATATAATGAAAATTTTCAAAATCATGCTAACAGCCAGTATGACCCTGGTCTTTAGGATTTCAGGGGGATCTTTGACTAAACTTTAAGTAGCATTAGTCAGTCAAAGGTCATTTATATTTAGTTTAACCCTAGTCAAACTATCTCCTAATAGACTTTTTAAATTTCAAAACTCTAATTAATGTTCTCTTAAACTACAGATGTCTTTATGAATAGGATTATGGGGAGGAATATACTCTTGCTGTTTTGAAAGTAGAGTTAAGCACGTGTCTCTGGGACTGATGTAGAAATATCAAACAGAACCACTGATAAACCTCATCCTTTTATAGCAATCTCAATATAATAAATAAGTGTGAAAAAAATTACCTTTAATGCTTATACACAGACCAATGAGGATGCAGTCAGTTTAAACTGATCAGAATTATGTTTCAGGAGTGTCATATACTTTAAAGCACAAAGTTCCACTTTTTTGTTTCACTTAAAAGCATTTGTGTTTATTTCCATTATATTCGAACATTAACGATATGGAATCCTGCTAAATATTCAGAAGGTAAAGATTTAAGGCAATGACTGACTTCAGTTTAGCGGGTGAAACTTTTTTTAAAAGCTACTCAATTTATATCTGAAACTGACAGCTAGGATAGAGACATAGGAAAAATAAATTGAAGATTACTATGTTGAGTTATTATACAATAAAAAATATAATCATCTAGTGAGAATAACAGAAGCCAAAATGAGTTGAAATATGTCTTCTATGTGTGGAAAAATGACTATATTTACTTAAGATCTATATGTTGTCTTGGCTGCAACCAATATCACTTGCTTTTAGAAATAATGGCCTTTTTGATATTTTATTGTAAAAGTTATGAATCCACTTTCTTGTACAATATAATGCCTATGGTTCTCCATACATTAAATAAGAAAATTATGCTCTCCTAAAACACAGATTTACAAATGAAATAATAAAATATCAAACATTTTGAATTTACTCCTCTAAGTTAAAAAAAATGAATCTACATCTCTAATACACGAATATTTATTTAATATTGATTTAGTTATTAATGCATAATTCTGTATTAATAGTATAGAAAGAGAAATGAAGTAAGCATATTGAAATAGAATAATTAGAAATAAAATTATAATACTGTCATCCTGCTCCCTATGGATCACCCTGCACACCTACTGGGAAGTGCATGACCACCTACTCTGGAGACCCTGGTGTAAAGTAAAAACATGTGTTTCCTAATGTCAAGGTGTAACTCAAAGGGAACCTGGGTCAGGACCAAAGTAGTCTACTCTGAGGAGTAATATCCTAAAGTGATATCAGGGTTCCGAAAAGGAGAGTTAACTCTCCTTCACCCTCTAGAAGGGAAGCATTGTTGAATTGACTGTTAAGGTGGATACAGTGGGTTCTCTAGTGTCCTATAAACGTAGCCACCATCCCCGATTCCAGTGCTCTCATTCTATGGTCAACAATCCTCTCATTGGTAAGCTTACACCTGTATAACACACATTTTAATCGTTAGCCTAAAAAACAACCACCACCACTCTTGGGTAAATGTACCACAAAATAAGAATAACTGCATGAGCATAATGATTCCCTTAATATGATATAATAGCTATCAGTAAAAAAGTTAAAATTTCAATTATATATTTGATTTATTTAGCTAAAGAACATAGTCTCTATTAGGTTAGATTCATTTCAAAGTCTTAGCCAAAGCCTGAGTCCCTACTAGGGCACCCTTAGGGTAAATTCCTAATTAAAATAAACATTATAAGATCATAAAGTCATCTCAGATTTCCATTGAGTAGCTCAGTGTATGTGTCCTAATCAGTATTTTTGAACTTTAATACACATTTGATTCTGATTTGGTATTCTGATTTTCTGAAAGATCCCAGATGGCATAAACATTGTTGGACAATGAATCACAGTTTGAGTAACAAAGTCCTAAGCAATGTTTACCAGCAGCTGTTGCATCTCGACTATGTAGACAGGTGTACATGCTATGGCATTTTATTATCCAGAAAAGGTAGAAATGGTAGAATTTACATATGGATTAATGTCTCATCATAAAATTGAGAAATTGATTAAGTGTAAACCCCAGTCTCGGTGAAATCTTATTAGAAATTGATCAAATTAATATCTGTAGTAGGGACCATGAGAAATAAGATGATTTTAGTAAGCACCCACTGTAGTATAATATGTCTATGACTTTTTTGTTGTTGTTTAGCTAATTTCAATCATCAGAATAAAAATGATAGGTTAGACCTTCTTTTTGAAAACAGAGAGTACATAAGTTATCAAGGAAAAGAAGAAACTTTGGGCAACTTATAGAATTTTAGTTTCTCTATCACTAGCCTAGCAACTCATCAAAATATTTTAAACAGATTTAATCATTTTACTTCACTAATTGTGTATATTGCTTAGTTTTATTTTCATTTTGAATTACATGAGGATCTCTGCAGCTGTTAGAGATGTATAGCTATTTATAATTAGAACAATATTCAGAAATCAGGAATCATTTATTAACTATCCTCTACAACGGAGGTTGGCAAATTATGGTCCATTGGCCCAATCCAGCCTGCAGACTGAAATCTGATTTTATAATAAAAGTTTCACTGGGATACAGCCATGCCCATTTATTTCCATTTTGTCTATGATTGCTTTCCCACAATGGCGGAGTTGAATCATTACAACAGAAACCATCTGACCTGCAAAACCTAAAATATTTACCTATCTGGCCCTTTACAAAAAAGGTTTGCTGACCTCTGCTCCAAACTCATAAAAAACATTATTAAATAATAAAATATATCTATTAACTTATTCTAAAACACTCCCTATGTATGAGAAGACAATCCTAGAGATAATAATATGTGTAATTACAACGGTTATTCAGTGTGAGGCCCTAATCTAAGTCCCTATGCAAATCTGTGTTTCTTGAGGATTATATCCTGATATTATGTATTTCGTTTTGTTCAGATCATGTTTTTTCTTTCCCTCTTATGAGTCTGCTTAAAAGAAAACTAACAGTTTCAACTACCTGCCACATTAAAAAAAAAGGTGAAGCACTTTAAGTACAAAAGAACATGATTCAATGGGACCACTACAGGTGTCACCCAGGAGAAAACGTATTTTGCGGTAATACAGCATGTTAGTGTTTCATTTGACAGAATAAGCCTATTGGTTGTAGTTTCAAATGGAACTTATTAGCTGAAACTTTGGTGCTAAGATAACAGAAGATAAAGTCCTTGACTCCAAGAGTTGCTTTGTTTTGGTCTGTTATATAATTTGCGCCAAGCTAGAAGGCCTAAAGTAGAAAACAAATCCATGATGTCTGGAAACTAAGATCTAGACTAACAGGAACCCCTTCAGCAGCCATACACTAAAATTAGCACATAGCATACGTCAGGGATCATGTGGAATTAGTACTATATAATAGCTATTGTAGCTATATTATTTCCTCATGTCTTCAATTTCCTTGTGTGTAAAAAGATAAGTCCAAACTAGGGCAGTTATTGGTAGCTCTGTCTATATATTAGAATTTTCTAGAAAGCTTTAAAATAACAATGATGCCTTGGACCTACTTGCAACTAATTAAATAAAAAAAAAGTTTGGGTAGGTTTAAAGTGAGCTAGGGTTTAGAATTATCAGGCTGAATTATAGATGATGTCCAATTTTTCAGAAATGATGCCAAATGTATGAAAACACTGCTCCTCTGATTTTTACCTGGAATGCTGAGAGCAAACAATGGCAGGAGTTAAGCTGTAAGAAAAGTCTCAGAGCGTACCCACTGTCCTTTGCCTTTGGTTTTAACATAGACAAGAGATTAACACACACATTATGGTTACATCAAATAGAACATTAGGGCAGAGGTTATATGGGCAATTTCACAGACATGTTTGTTCAGCAGAATGAATGTGAATGGGTATTTTTTGTTCTGTTTTGTTTCTACTCAACATTTAAACTAATAGATTTTATTTAAAAAAAATTCCAGATCTCCAATTTCTCTTGAAAAATCTACTAACACCAGATCTGAATTTCCATGTGACAAGAGCTGTCAAGATCTGAATAGCGGCTGCTATTGTTTAGAAGGGACATAAACTGTCCAAATCAACAGTTTCCATCATTGTTTTTCACCCTCATGACATTGCAGTGGAGTGTCACTTGGTATTTACTGTCCTCATTCTGATGCTTTTCTTATAGTTTAGAAATAGTATCTGTACCTACGTCTCTGTCAAAAGAGGAAAAACAAAAGACAGACCCATAGACTGCAGATTTCAACAAAAATGTGAATAAACCTATTTGTTGTGGCCTATCTTACTCTTGTACATTACTTACAAGTATATGATAGGCATTTGAATTTGTAACCCAGTCTAGGGTGAAAAATGTATTCTTGTTCTTATCTCTTGCTGAGACATTTTCCAATATTTCTTTGCTCTGAGATTAACAGCTTTCCCTAATGACAAATTCAGAACAGTGATGCCCACCAAATACTTAGGATAGCAAACTCTAAGCTTTCTAAAGACTGTGTATGTGCACGCACTTGTGTGTTGAGAATTTGAAACAAGCCTTAAGAAATCACTATGCCTTTACTCAGTCATCTCTCTCAATACCTTGTGCTACCCTTTAAATGATTTGGAAAATGAGGGTCCAAAGAAAAGTAATTAGCTCAAGGTCATGCAGTTATTACCTTAGGTAACTTGGTATAGTACTGTGGGTCATGCCAATTCACATCCTCTTAAATTCTGCTGCCCCCATATTTTAAGAGGCTAAGTGTTTCCCCAAGTTCAAACAGATGGAATAGTCTCAAAATTGATGTGCTATTGCTTGGTATCAATATGTTCAAATCAATATGTTAAAGTCCTCTTTACTTTAAATTTAAACACCCATGTATTTACTATTTTACAAGTCAGTAGTTTCCTGGTTACCTTGAGGGGGCCAGGATCACTTCGGAAGACTTGGGATTCATAACCTGCCTTTGAACCTCAATGATACTTTTCCCCTTCTTTTGAGACACTTAACATATGGTATTATATTATCTTCATAATTACTTTGTCTCCCTTCACACAATTTTAAGAGTAAGTTTCTTGAGGACATATTTTTATTATTTTTATGCCTGCTATGCCTTTCATAGTGTCTTAAAGAGCACCAAATTTAATTGAATATTGAATCTGCTTAACAACAGTAGTTGGAGTCTGTGAGCTCTCTGAAGGCTACTCAACAGAGTGAAACATTGAAAGCCTTGCATACGACATGGTGGTGAGAGGACTCTCATTTATAAACTGGCAGGAATCAAGGCCTCCATGTTTGCTTTGTTTTGGTTGTTGCACATTTTTCCTAATTAGACATGAGACTGCCTGAACTACTCCAGGTACTATAGGCTGAGTGGTTTTGATGGGACTATGTAAATTTTGCAGGGATAAGAGCCTAACTAAGATTTGAGCTCAGTAACAGAATGAGAAGAAAGGTCTGGTTACTGACATAGTTTCCAATGGAGCTTACCATGTTTCCTTCACAAGCAGGCAATGAGCAATGGTGAATTTTAAAATTCAGTTACATCTCATTTTTGATAGTTTACAGAATACACTCCTCGGCCTGCTGTATTACAAAGTCTTTATTTATCAGCTATTAGTTGGCTTTAGTTTTCAAACTGCAAGAAAACGAATGTTTCTAGTTCAAGTCTTAAACTCCATACATAACAGCAAAAGAGCTAGGACATTTATCTTGCCCTGCAGTTATAGAAATAGAATCTAGATGCTGCTCAAAAGATCCTTAGCAAAAGTAAAGTGAAACAATTATCTGATGGAGGTCAGGGTGGGAGAAGATACTATTTGATTATCATTTCATCCCTAGGTTATAATCAGACTTGGAATTTTGGCTGCAGAATGTGGACGCAGCCTGGCTTTGTGCTATGATCTCTAGCAAGTTTCTGAACACTTGCAATCTGTTCATAAGAATCTTTTCCTGAGGCTCAGAATTAAGAACATCTCAAAAAGGGAAATAGTTGCAAGGTGGTGTCGCTTTTATTTGACTCACTTCTAAACATTTGGTATTATAGCCTATAGGAGTCTACCTTCTAAAGAGCATGCATTCGGGGTTTGCTTTTGTAATCTCAGTTTAGATCCCTCAAGGTCTCAGCATGTTGGCAATTCCCCGCAAGACGGTATCAACAGGGGACAAAATGAAGTAAAGAGGATTGTATCGGACAAAGCTCCTTAAATAAGTTGTTCAATTGACGGGAGAGGCTTTCCCAGGGTGATTAATTCGAATGACCTAAACTAGTTGATGTGGACTTATAAATGAATCTTGCCTCATTATTTTCCTGAAGAAAAAATTTCCTAGTCAGAAATGAATTCTGGAGAAAGACGTATTTTGTAAAAGTTTAAACATCTGAAGTTCTATGTTATGGAATAATTTTACCTAAAGGCAGTTGTTTTCAAAATTAAGGGCACAGGAGAATATCCAGTGTGCTTCTTCTATCATACTGATTTCCTGCATCCAACCATGGAGATTCTGATTTTGTAGTTTCTGGGTTGCAGCCTGGGAAATTGGATTTTTAACAAGCCCTTCAGGTATTCATGATACAGATAACTTAGGGTTACAAAATTTAAAAGGAAATTTCAAGAAATGATGGAAATGTGGTCTCTAATTGAGCCTTTCCCCTACTTACCTTCATAGGCTAACCTTTGATCAGAGAGTTGGAACAGATGTTACTTTAGCTAGAGAACCAGAAGAACGTCAGCTAATGTTCTTACAGAAAAATGAAAGAACTAGAGATCCTTGGTTGGAAGTTGCCTTGGAAAGTAGCCTTCACATAGCTAAAGGGAAAATTACCAAACTATTTGCTTGTATCACTATCCATGATTTGTTCCAGACATTGTTTTCAAGCAAGTATAAATTTTTTCTTACTCTATTAAAAAAACAATAATCTGTTAAACTGCTCTCTCAATCACACTTTAGGAGGCATGTAAACTTATTTGTAATTAAAAGTACTGATTTTAAAAAGTCTAAATCACACTTAGATTTAGGTTTAGTGGTAAATCATAGATATATGTTCAGTTTGCCTTTCTCAAAGTTTGCATTTCTGATCCTAAGATTCTTAGACATTTGTAGTAAGCTTACAGAAAATAAATCATGAATAAAGTATAATACCTTGAAATTAATTTTAATAAGGAAGGCCTTCTAAATCCTACTGTATATGCCATATAGATTTCCAAGTTTTTTACATTATTTATTTTGGACTTCAATGACTAACATTTTTCTCTTCCTGACTCCGTTGATACTGTCTCTGTATCACTCTTTATAACTTTCCTTTGTCATATGTTAATACTTTATCTGTCTGCTCTGTATTGAACATGGGGTCTTCATGCTCAAAACTAATAATATCCCTTTGAGAAAATTCCACATTTCTAAATATCCAGTAATTATAACTCTAATTCCAATGCTAAATGGTATGAAGAGAGTAATATATGCTCATATAATTTTAAAACAAAAATTCAATCATTTGGGGGGAAAATTTAGTGTTTTAAATATTCAAGTTATCTATTTTTTCTTTCTTGCTAATGCTAGAATTAAAGTTAAAAAAATGTAAGATAAGAAGAGGTTGAACTATCAATTAAGTTAATGGCCATGATGGCTTTTTAAATGTGTTCACTTGGCTAGGCTAGAGTGCCTATTTATTCAAATACGTATTAATTGGGTATTGCTGAAAAGGGTTTTTTTCAGATTCAATTAAAGTCTCTAATCAGTTTCTAATGAAATTATTTTTCATTAGGGGAATTATTCTAGATAATCTGGTGGGTCTGCCTTCATCAGTTGGAAGACCTTGAAAGCAGGGCTGTAGCTTTCCCAAGAAAAAAGAACTTCCACTTGTGGATAATATCTTTGGTCAGCGCTAGTGGAGTGCTGTATTGTTCATTATCTTTCCTCCTGACTACCTGCTGTATTGATTTCTGATCTGCTTATCCAGCCCCACAATCACATAAGGCAATCCTTTGCAATAAATCTCAGAATATAAACCTTAATATAAATAATATGTCACTGTGTGTGTGCATGTGTATGCATGTGTCTGTGCAGAGCAGTACTGTTATCAGACTAGTAGGAAAAAATTCTTAGCAAAATTTTAGTACCATTAGACAATATAAAGTGGCTTTAGTTGGGAACAGCAGGTCAAGATCAATACCTATAAACAGAGCTTCTTATATGTATTTTAATTCATTTGTTAATTTACATTATTATTTTTCTAATCATGGGAATTCTAGGATAAACTCTTTATCCAGAATGCACATTGTTTTAGATTCAATAAGACTATAACTGAAAAAAAAATTTAACTAACTGTTAAATACACCCCTTTTCCCACAGCAAACTGAGGAAGTCCTAGGGTATACTAAAATGACAGGAGCAGCATTTATGGTAAGGTTCATCTATGACTATTAATTTGTTTCTGATTGAACCACAATTAATATTACCTCCAAAAGTATAGATTCCATACAGATATTATTCAGCAACCAGTTTTTAGGAAAAATGAAAACTATTATAGTTAAAAATTTTAAATGGATAAAAATGGTATTATAAGGATCCTTGTACATATAAGTACCTCAGCTCTAGAGAATGACATATTTTCTGTAGTTCATAATCTCGCTGATGGTATGATATGAGGAAGTAATTGTTAATACTGTTTAACCTAAAGTAATTTATTAAGAAACATTATTTTGCTGATTAGACTAACTACATTTTCCTTCATATAACTCAATAAATACCTTTACTGTATAGATTCCAGATACCTGAGAAGTATCCTTATAAGATATAAAAATTTTATTACTATTAAGGTCCTTCTGATTTTGTGTATTTATACAGGGGTATAATTGCCACACAATGTGCACATTAGAAAAAGGAGGGAGTTTGCCACTGAGAAATGGTATTGTACCCTATTTTGAAACTTAAAACTCTACTTACTAGTAATATCTAAAATGGCCTGATAATCATTTAATACTGATGTGCCCATAAAAGTACAGAGATCCCAAGAGGAATCACAGATAATGTTTTCCAACTCTAATGTGGCATACAAAATATTTTTATTACCATAACAATCATTGCAAATAAAAGTGCTGCTGCAATACAAGCTCAGCAAAAGAACCTTAATTGGCTGGCTGCTATGTTGCTAGACAATAAAATTGCTTTAGGAGAGACCTTCAAGATGGCGGTGAGTAAGATATGGAGATCACCTTCCACCCCACAAATACATCAGAAATACATCTACATGTGGAACAACTCCTGAAGAACACCTACTGAACGCTGGCAGAAGATAAAATAGTGGAAATAACTGCTGCAGAGCACAATAAAGGAAAAAGAATGAAAAGAATTGAGGACAGTCTCAGAGATGTCTGGGACAACATTAAACGCACCAACATGTGAATTATAGGGGTCCCAGAAGAAGAAGAGAAAAAGAAAGGGACTGAGAAAATATTTGAAGAGATTATAGTTGAAAACTTCCCTAACATGGAAAAGAAAACAGTCAATCAAGCCCAGGAAGAGCAGAGACTCCCATACAGGATAAATCCAAGGAGAAACAGGCCAAGACATATAATCAAACTATCAAAAATTAAATACAAAGATAATATATTAAAAGCAGCAAGGGAAAAGCAACAAATAATATACGAGGAAATCCCCATAATGTTAACAGCTGATCTTTCAGCAGAAACTCTGCAAGCCAGAAGGGAGCGGCAGGACATATTTACAGTGATGACAGGGAAAACCTACAACCAAGCAAGGATCTACCTAGCAAGGATCTCATTCAGATTCGACGGAGAAATTAAAACCTGCCGAGGCAGGGGACACGGGTTCGTGCCCCGGTCCGCGGAGATCCCACATGCGGCAGAGAGGCTAGGCCTGTGAGCCATGGCTGCTGAGCCTGCGCGTCCGGAGCCTGTGCTCCGCAACGGGAGAGGCCACAACAGTTAGAGGCCCGCGTACCGCAAAAAAAAAGAAAAGAAGAAACACAAACTTTAAATTACACATTAGATCATGTGTATTTAGTTGATATTTATAGGACATTCCATCCAAAAACAACAGAATACATTTTCTTCTCAGGTGCTCATGGAATCTCCAGGATAGATCATATCTTGGGTCACAAATCACGTCTCGGTAAATTTAAGAAAACTGAAATCGTATCAAGTATCCTTTCCAACCACAACGCTATGAGAGTAGCTACCAATTACAGGAAAAAAACTGTAAAAAATACAAACACATGGAGGCTAAACAATACGCTACTAAATAACCAAGAGATCACTGAAGAAATCAAAGGGGAAATCAAAAACTACCTAGAAACAAATGACAATGAAAACATGATGTCCCAAAACCTATGGGATACATAAAAAGCAGTTATAAGAGGGAAGTTTATAGCAATACAATCCTACATCAAGAAACAAGAAAAATCTCAAATAAACAACCTAAGCTTACACCTAAAGCAATTAGAGAAAGAAGAACAAAAAAACCCCCAAAGTTAGCAGAAGGAAAGAAATCATAAAGATCAGATCAGAAATAAATGAAAAAGAAATGACAGAAACCATAGCAGAGATCAATAAAACTAAAAGCTGGCTCTTAGAGAAGATAAACAAAATTGATAAAACATTAGCCAGACTCATCAAGAAAAAAAGGGAGAAGACTCAAATCAACAGAATTAGAAATGAAAACGGAAAAGTAACAACTGACACTGCATAAATACAAAGGATCATGAGAGATTACTACAAGCAACTATATGCCAATAAAATGGACAACTTGGAAGAGATGGATAAATTCCTAGAAAAGTAGAACCTTCCAAGACTGAAACAGAAAGAAATAGAAAATATAAACAGACCAATCACAAGCACTGAAATTGAAACTGTGATTAAAAATCTTCCAACAAACAAAAGTGCCGGACCAGATGGCTTCACAGGTGAATTCTATCAAACATTTAGAGAAGAGCTAATACCTGTCCTTCTCATACTCTTCCAAAATACAGCAGAGGGAGGAACACTCCCAAACGCATTCTATAAGGCCACCATCACCCTAATACCAAAACCAGACAAAGATATCACAAAAAAAGAAAACTACATGCCAATATCACTGAAGAATATAGATGCAAAAATCCTCAACAAAATACTAGCAAACAGAATGCAACAGCACATTAAAAGGATCATAACACCATGATCAAGTGGGGTTTATCCCAGGAGTGCAAGATTTCTTCAATATTCACAAATCAGTCAATGTGATACACCATATTAACAAATTGAAGGAGAAAAACCAAATGATCACCTCAATAGATGCAGAAAAAGCTTTCCACAAAATTCAACACCCATTTATGATAAAAACTCTCCAGAAAGTAGGCATAGAGGGAACTTACCTCAACATAATAAAGGCCATATATGACAAACCCACAAGCAACATCATTCTCAATGAAAACATTTCCTCTATGATCAGGAACAAGACAGGACTGCCCACTCTCACCACTATTATTCAACATAGTTCAGGAAGTTTTAGCCATGGCAATCAAAGAAGAAAAAGAAATAAAAGGAATCCAAACCAGAAAAGAAGACGTAAAACTGTCACTGTTTGCAGATGACATGATACTATACATAGAGAATCCTAAAGATGCAACCAAAAAACTGCTAGAGCTCATCAATGAATCTGATTAGCAGGATACAAAATTAATGCACAGAAATCTCTTGCACTCCTAAACACTAACAACGAAAAATCTGACAAAGAAATTAAGGAAACACTCCCATTTATCACTGTAACAAAAAGAATACAATACCTAGGAATAAACCTACCTAAGGAGATGAAAGACCTGTATGCAGAAAACTATAAGATGCTGATGAAAGAAATTAAAGACGATACAAAACAGATGGAGACATATACCACATTCTTGGATTGGAAGAATCAAAATTGTGAAAATGACTATACTACCCAAAGCAATCTACAGATTCAGTGCAATCCCTATTAAGCTACCAATGGCATTTTTTACAGTACCAGAACAAAATTTCACATATTCTGGAAACAGAAAAGACCTCAAATAGCCAAAGCAATCTTTTCTTTTCTTTTTTTTTTAAAACTATGACTTTCTTAAGGATATTTTTTTTAATTTATTTATTTTAGCTGCATTGGGTCTTTGTTGCTGTGCACAGGCTCTCTCTAGTTGTAGTGAGTGGGGGCTACTCTTCATTCTGGTGTGCGGGCTTCTCATTGCAGTGGCTTCCCTTGTGGCAGAGCGTGGGCTCTAGGTGCATGGGCTTCAGTAGTTGTGGCACATGGGCTCTAGAGCACAGGCTCAGTACTTGTGGCACATGGGCTTAGTTGCTCTGCGGAATGTGGGATCTTCCTGGACCAGGGTGTGAACCCATGTCCCCTGCAATGGCAGGCGGATTCTTAACCACTGTGCCAACAGGGAAGCCCCAAAGCAATCTTGAGAAAGGAAAACGGAGCTGGAGGAATCAAGCTGCCTGACTTCAGAGGATACTACAAAGCTACAGTAATCAAGACAGTATGATACTGGCACAAAAACAGAAATATAGATCAATGGAACATGATAGAAAGCCCAGAGAGAAACCCACACACATATGGTCACCTTATCTTTGATAAAGGAGGCAACAATATACAATGGAGAAAAGACAACCTCTTCAATAAGTGGTGCTGGGAAAACTGCACAGCTACATGTAAAAGAATGAAATTAGAACACTCCTTGACACCATACACAAAAATAAACTCAAAATGGATTGAAGACCTAAATATAAGGCCAGACACTATCAAACTCTTAGAGGAAAACATAGGCAGAACACTCTATGACATAAATCACGGCAAGATCCTTTTCGACCCACCTCCTAGAGAAATGGAAATAAAAACAAAAATAAACAAATGGGACCTAATGAAACTTAAAGGCTTTTGCACAGCAAAGGAAACCATAAACAAGATGAAAAGACAACCCTCAGAATGGGAGAAAATACTTGCAAACGAAGCAACTGACAAAGGATTAATCTCCAAAATATACAAGCAGCTCATGCAGCTCAACATCAAAAAAAACCCAACCCAATCCAAAAATGGGCAGAAGACCTAAATAGACATTTCTCCAAAGAACATATACAGATTGCCAACAAACACAAGAAAGGACGCTCAACATCACTAAGCATTAGAGAAATGCAAATCAAAACTACAGTGAGGTATCACCTCACATCGGTCAGAATGGCCATTAACAAAAAATCTACAAACAATAAATGCTGGAGAGGTGTGGAGAAAAAGGAACCCTCTTGCACTGTTGGTGGGAATGTAAATTGACACAGCCACTATGGAGAACAGTATGGAAGTTCCTTAAAAAACTAAAAATAGAACTACCATACGACCCAGCAATCCCAGTACTGGGCATACACCCTGAGAAAACCATAATTCAAAAAGAGTCATGTACCACTATGTTCACTGTAGCACTATTTACAGTAGCCAGGACATGGAAGCAACCTAAGTGTCCACTGATAGATGTATGGATAAAGAAGATGTGGCACATATACACAATGGAATATTACTCAGCCATAAAAAGAAACGAAATTGTGTTATTTGTATTGAGGTGGATGGACCTAGAATCTGTCATACAGAGTGAAGTAAGTCAGAAAGAGACAAACAAATACCGTATGCTAACATATTAATATGGATGCTAAAAAAAAAAAAAAAGGTTCTAATGAACCTAGGGGCAGGACAGGAATAAAGATGGAGACATAGAGAATGGACTTGAGGATACAGGGAGGGGGAAGGGTAAGCTGGAATGAAGTGAGAGAGTCGCACTGACATATATACACCATCAAATGTAAAATAGACATATAGTGGGAAGCAGCGGCATCGCACAGGGAGATCAGCTTGGTGCTTTGTGACCACCTAGGGGGGTGGGATAGGGAGGTTAGAAGGGAGGTGCAAGAGGGAGGGGATATGTGGATATATGTATACACACAGCTGATTCACTTTGTTATACAGGAGAAACTAACACAACATTATAAAGCAATTATGCGCCAATAAAGATGTTACAAAAAATTGCTTTAGTTTATTTACTAGCAGAACAATGTGGCATATGCTTGGTAACTAATACCTTTAGCTGCACTGGAATAAATGCTTCATGACAAGTCAAAATCAGGTCAAACACTTATAGTTCCATAAAAGTAAGGAAGGGTTTACACACACACACGCACACACACACACACACTCACAAACAATAATAAAACAAAATATAGAGGAATGTATAAAGGATAAAGGAATCAAGGAGTCATCCTGAAAGAGCTCCCAATGGTCAAAGTTGGAATAATATGGGCAACACAATAAATGATGTATTAGATTATAACCCAAAGTATCCACGAGTCCATACTGATATAAATAATATTTAAATAAACAAATGAGGATGAAGGGACACGTCTGTCTTACAGAAGAATTCCAAATAATAAGTGTACAGGGAATAAAGGAAAGGAAAGGAAAGGAATAAAGGAAATAGAAAATACCATTAGCGTAGCACAGCAATTGTTGCTGTAGACAAGATTAATAGGGTAAACTTTAAGGTGCGTATGGTAAGGGACAATAGAAACTTTAGAGGAAGAAGCTTGGCAGACACTACCTTTACCAAACGATTAAAGGCAATATTGGCAGTAAGTGATGTTAATGTTGTGTATCCTGTGGTATGAAGTAAGGAGAAGAGCACTTTGCCTTTGTGAAAATTTTCCTGCAAATTCGTAACTCCAGTTTAAGCACGTGAAAACATCAGACAAATTCCAACTGAGGGTGATTCTACAACCTAATTAGTACCCTTCAAAAGTGTCAAAGCCATGAAAAACAGAGACTCAGGAACTGTCACAAATTGGAAGAGAATAAGGAAGCATGATAACTAAAAGAAATGTGGTATCTTGGTTCAGAATTGGGACCATAAAAAATACATTAGTAGAAAACTTTGTGAAATCCAAATAAAGTGTGCAGTTTAGTTAATAATGTTGTACCAATATTAATATTTTATTTTGAAGAATATAGTATGGTTATGCTAGACGTTAACATTAGGGGCAAGAAGGGAAAATGGCCAAGGTGGGACAAGTAGAACCATGAGATTTAGTATCATGGATTATCTGGTTGAGAGATTTGCTCTGCAAATATTAGTTATGCTGTTTCTATCTTTGTTCCTAATTATTGCTCTTGTCAATTTTATCAGTTTAAAATGTTGATGTGCACTTAACATCCTGTACATTTACACATTAGATTATTCTATATCAAAAGAAGATTGAAGCAACTTTAATAAGGACAATGGAATTGTGTGAGATAGGCACCCAACACCAAGATAGTGATACAACTGTAAAGCTGATAATTTGCGTTATGTTTTTGCATCCATCTTCCATTTATCAATATAGGAAGACTGTCAAAGGACTTTCCACATGCAGCAGCACTTGCCTAAAGAGGTATCAAAATCAGCTAAGTCACTAAAACTGGTTCTAACCAGCTAAAGTGGAATAACACCTGTGAACTTGGAGTGACTCACATCTTATGCTGATAAATGACCATAAGCCTTAAATAACATTGATATGCCAGACTCGCTGGACCTAACTGAAGACTCTTCCCTGATGACAATGGACTTTGTCTTAACCAGTCACACATGAATGTACACATTTGCTCCACCTTATCTATGGTACATACATACTAGCATGATCACAGTGAACTTTGCCTTTTAAATACATGAAGAAGCCACTCTATGAATTTTTTCACTAATGCGGCCTCTTGTCCAGGAAGCAAAAATTCAGAGCACATTTTGTTGCTCACAGCAGTATGTTTTGATCAATGTATCACTTTTCTTTAACAGTATAGATTGTAGATAAGGTATAGTTAAAAATAAAATATATTCCAAATAATAGCATTGTAAACACTGATTTCAGAATGTCGGTGATTATTTTTCCTTTTACTAATCTGCAGTTTCCTTTTGAACAATATTTCTAGTATTTTCTTAAATTTTTATTTTAAAAGAAACCTTTATTTTTGTGCTTCTTAGTATTATCAATAAATGGTTAAAATTTAATATATTTTTACTGCTCTATTAGCTTCATGACTTGTTCACAGTTTATACTGAGGTCCTTACAACTTACAGGAATCTGCCCTCTTTCCTCATGTATGTCTGTATTCATTTTCAAAGTCATATATACTAAGATTTTAGTGAAACAATGGATATGGTAGCATCTGTTCAAACTACCTGACGGGATATTATTTTTCTGTTGCTCCTAAATTAATATAAATTATCAAATTAAAGATAACCTCAAAAATATTATGCTAAGTGAAAGAAGCCAGAGGAATTTATGAATCAATTTATATGAAATTTCTAATCAAAGCAAAACCATTTGGCATTAAGCAGAACTGGGGATGGGAACAGATTCTGGGACTGGGAATGAGAATAGCAATCGACTGCCACTGGGTATGAGGAAACTGTGGGGAATGATAAAAATGTGCTGGAACTCTCTACGGATGATCAATGCACTACTCTATTTCACTGAACAACAGAGTTAAAATAGCAGAATTTTATGTTATATTATGCTTCAATAAAGCTGATTTAAAAAGGGCAAAATTTAAACAAACACATCAAGAAAAAATATACACATGACGAATACATAATTAGTATTTGGAATAATTTATCATTTGAGTAAAAGAAATTAAAACCACAATAAGCAGGTTTATTCATAATTGCCAAAACTTGGAAGGAGCCAAGATACCCTGTAATAAGTGAATGAATAGACAAACTGTGGTACATCCAGATAATGGAATATTATTCAGTGTTAGAAAACAATGAGCCACCAAGCCATGAAAAGACACAGAGGAAACCAAGCCAATCTGAAGAGGCTACATATTGGGGGATTCTAACTATATGATATCCTGGAAAAGATGTGTCTATATGTCTCTAACACCATAGGGAGAGTAAAAAGATCAGTGACTTCCAGGGATTGGGATTTGGGGAGAGGGATGAATAGGCAGAGTATCGAGGAGTTTTAGGGCAGTAAAAATATTTTGCATGATAAACCATAATGATAAATGCATAGCATTACGTTCATTATGTTTGTCTAAATTCATAGAATATACAACAGCACGAGCGAACTGTAACACAAATTATGAACTTTGGGTGATTATATGTCAAAAATCCATTAATTATGGTGAATGTATTACTTTGTTGGGGAACATTCATAATGGGGGAGGTTGTGGGGGGGAGGGAGGAAACTCTATATTTTCTGATCAATTTTCCTGTGAATCCAAAAGTACTCTAAAAAATAGTCTGTTAAAAAACACAAGGTGAACTATTACACATATATTAGAGTGTCTACAATTTAAGAGTCTGACCATTTGGAATGTTGGTGCAGATACAAAGGAACTGGAATTCTCAATATGTTATTAGCAGGAATGTTCAATTGTACACGTACTTTGAAAAACAGTCTGAGAGTTTCTAAAAAAGTTAAACAAAAGCCTACCACTTGACCCTACTATTCTACTCCTAGAGGTTTATCTAAAAGAAATGAAAGCACATGTCCATACAAAGACTTGTCCACAGCAGTCATAGAAGCCTTAATTTTCATAGCCAAAAATTTGAAACAACTTAAATGTTCATCATCAACAGATCAATGTATAAACATAAAAATTGTGTTATACCTATACAGTGGAATACACTATTCAGCAACAGAGAAGAACAAATATTAATACACACAACAGCATGGATAATACTTAATGAACAAAGCAAAAAATAACGTGCGTACTGTATGATTCCATTTATATAAAATTCCTGAAAAAGCAAATTATGACAAAAAGTGTCATAAAGTGACAGAAAGTGATCAGTGGTTGCCTGGGATAGGGGAGGGCACAAAGGGGTGGGAGAGAGGTATTATAAAAAGACACTTTTAGGGGTGTTGGAAATATAATTTATATTGCTTGTGATAATGGCATTGGGATTTATACATATATGAAAACTTATGAAATTGTATTTTATAAGTGCAGTTTATTGTGTATCAATCATACCCAATAAAGCTGTTAAAAAGGTACTGAAATGATTTATTTCTATATCATTCAAGAAATCAATCCTTATTGTTTTTATTGTAAATAGCTATGTGATATTGGCCTGCTAATGAAGTTTAGAAACATTCTCCAACATCCAGTTCAGTAAGTCAAGTACCTGAGAAGATAATTTTGTAATCTCAGGTAAAGTAATGCAACAAGGGGGAATGATGGATTCTGCCATTTCTGTCCAAAACATTTTCAGGAATGCCATCAAGTTGAAGAGCAAAAGTTTTCAATTATAAATGCTTGGTTGCTTCAGGGACCTTTACTCTCAAATGTATGCTGAATTCAATGTTTTATTCCATTTTTCCCAAAATTAGGCCTCAATAAAAAAACATTTTTGGTACTTTTGTCAGTGCTATGTGCTAGTTACAGAGCAGTTGATTTCTATGGGGCTGATAATATGTAGAGGTCATCATGTTCAGAGAGAAATGGTATGGTAATGATTCCATTCCAGAGAGAGATTCTGATAAAGCAGAGCTTAAGCTCTGTAAGCTCTTTTGACCTTCTTAATAATAATAGCTAACATTTAGTGAACGCTTAATATGTGCAATACATTATCTTATTAAATCTACCCTCCAACCTCTTGAGATCTGTATTATAAATATCCTCACTTTACAGATGAGGACACAGCAGTTTAAAGAGGTTAAGCAGCTTGCTCAAGGGAGTAAGTAAGGAGCAAAATTCCCAACTCAAGTGTGTCTAAGTGCAGAACTGAGCTCTCTCTATACTTTTGTCTCCTTCTTAATCACAGGAAAATAAGCATTAGGCATAGAGATGAAAATTAATAAATTATTATTTTACAGTTGTAGATGTTCTATGTGAAGTCCTCTGGTCACATGATTTATTTTATTCAATCACAATACAAGGTATCGCTTGTATACCTACAAGCAAGATATGATTTTATATATACTCTCTGATTCCATATGATTTTGGAGATAATAATGCGATAGTCAAGGTCACTACAAACTATAGAGTAATTTACCTCTTGGTTCACTGCTTTCTCAGTTCTATAACAAAGGAATACTTTTATAATTTAAGAATAAAAAATAGCAGTGAACAGAATCAGATACCATTTTGTAAGGTAATAACTAGTGATAACCTTCAGAGGTCACCACCTTTAAATGACAAGGGAAGCTTTCTTCATGAGAACTTAATGTTCTATTTGCATGATTTCCCCCAACTTTTCTTCTTTCATGTTCCTTTCTCTGTAATTCTTTTTTCTTCTTTCTGTGTCTCTACTCGTATGACTCGTATGACTCCTCTGGGTCAGAAGTGAGGCACCAATCTTTAAAACAGCTCTACTAGAAGCATTTTCTGGCCAGGAAAAATAAATGGAATCTCCTTGACTTTTTCCCTCACTCACTACCTAATTTACCACTGCCAGTATTAAGGGGGCTCCGGTCTACAGAGCTAGAGACATCCCACAGGTGTTCTCATGAAGCTGGCCATCTCCACACTTGGTCTGACCACTGTAAACCCCACTAGGCTTCACCTTCTATCCCACTTCTACCTCGTAGACAGGACCCCTGGCCTATCTCCTGTTACCACTTCATTTTGCACAATACAAAGTTTTATTGTTACCCTATTTCTCTTTCCTGCCTTTCTTTTAATTTTTTTACTTCCCTTCTGTTTCTTCACCCTATACCATATTTCTTATTTTCTTCCATTCCTATTTCTCTTGATTCTAATATACCATTAAATTTTTTAAATATGTATTTTTCATTCAAAACTTATATGTTCCTTATTCTTTATTTTAAAATTAAATGAATCAAATTTTTGTTCAAATCTGTTTTATATCCCTATTACTTACTCAAAATTAGATGATTCTGAGTTTTTGTGTTGTTTTTCTCTCAAAGTAATAAAGAAACTCTAATTACAGATTAATCTATGCAAATAGAGCATTTCTTTATTTGTGTTGGCCATTGGCCATGAGTCACAGAATTCCCTACCTCATACTAATTATTTATTAGAATCAAAGTTTCTACATTTCATTTGATAGACCTTATAATTCTTCCTGTAACAATCTGCAATCATTCTCTCTCTAAACATATTGTAATTCTGAATTTCCAGAGAGTCACATTATTATAAGCATATCAAACATGTGAAAAGATGTATTTAAAAAGAATTAAGTTGGAGTAGTAATTCTGAAGCTGGGTGTGTATGTGCCCATATCTATGTCTGTGTGTGCACTTTATTATTTTTCTGCCAGATGTCCACCAAAGCAAATAGTAATGGGCATAACATTATGCTAATGATGGAATAAACTATAGAGCTTGTCTCAAAGCTTATCTGATGATTATGTTTATAACTCTAAAAGTATATGTTTCATCATTATTTGTTAGAATTGTCTTCTTTTTTGCCTCAGTGCCATCCAGATCTACATAAAATTCCAAGTTTTCACTCTCTAATAAGCGTTTGAATCAATACAAACTAGTTAATTTTAGCTCAAATGGAATAAAAAGCTGCAAGCTTTTAGAATCGTCTCCTCCTCAGGGGCTGGGTTGCTGTTACAAGGTAGACAGCCTTGGAGAAAGGTTATCAGATCTGTAATCTTTATTCCATGCTTCCAGGTCATGTGGCTTTAAGCAAGACATTTAACTTCTGTTAACATTTATTTTTCTCATATTTAGATTGAGAGTGGTGATGACTGTGTTATAAAAGAGCAATCCCCAGCTTTTGATGTGCAGAAAAAGAAAATCAGTAAGGAGTCACTAAAAACAAAAACAAAACAAAAGGCAGATTCTGGCCCAGTTCTCAACTTCTCAAAAGATTTTGACTCACCAGTCCTCATTGAAACAGCTTGAGTGACTCTGACAGAGAAGTAACTTGGACTATGAAGAACACTTCACTTCATATTCTTGTGAGGAGTTAATAAATAAATAAAGTGACCTGGCACAGATGGGCACTTTCAAAGGAATTATGCCACCAGGTTACAGACTATGTTATTTATGGAAATATACTAAAATAATGAACCAAGGGGATCCTGGGGTATAGTCCACAATACTTGTTATGGGGGATTAGAAGGAAAACATGTATCTCACTATTTTAAAGATGGAGTTATGTGGAACAGGTACTAAATAAGGCATTTAAAAAATTCCAGAATTTTAATTTGAAAAGTATTGTACTATTTGATATAGATTAATGCTATTCTGATAATGAAAGATCAGAAGTATCAACAACACAACGAGGGTGGGACAAAATTTAGGAATATTAAAGGAATAAAGAAAATTAAGTCATAATTAATAGAGCCTTATAAATTATTACACCTTGGTGTAATTAAATAAAATCAAACAAATGTCAAAATAATGGGAAAACTGACACAACTATCCTACAAATCAATAAGAATTGATATAATTATATTGTTACAGATAAATTACTGTTAAATTATTACAAAGGACAAAAACAAAGTTTATTGTTAAGGAAAGATAGATACATTAAAAAAAATCTCTAATTAAAGTCATGAACAATAATGCAATTTAGAACAATTTTAATGATTGACTTTACATCCATTAATCTAATAAAAATCATTAACTGTTTTGGTTAACTGGTTTGCCAGGCTATGCAGAAGCATGCACATATTAACACTTGTTAGTGGTTGTAAATATGTTCAGTTATTCTGGAGAACAATCAGACAAATATAGCAAAGTTTATGAAGTACATATTGAATAAAAGGTATAGAATGCCCTCAGGTCAATATTTTGGAAATATATCCAATAAAACAAACATCCTAAAATATAAAATGCTGCTTATAGAAGTGCATAATATTGAAAAAAATCTTACAGGGGCTACTTAGTAGACAACTTGAAAATCACAGAAAAAGGAAAATGTTTACTAAAATGAATGAATGAAATTGATGGAATGCAATATAGCTATTAAAAAGTCAAGTATAAAGAAAATATAAAAACTGACATACTTTAGATCACTGGTTACAAAGTCTATGTGACTTTCCACATAGACTTTCCACATTTAATATTTAAAATATTTGGACAACACTTTAAATTGCTTTGAAATTATTTCCTTAAATTGCTTATAATAATGTGTAAGATATTTCAGAAAAATGAACTCTATTTGTAAAACAATACTTTGGAATTCTCAACCAAAAAATACTAATTAAGACTGGACTGTACGTTTCGTGGTTTAGTCCTTCCTTACTGGGATTAAAGATGAATTTAAGGTTACAGAATTGATTGCTTCAAGTGATTTATTAATTTGATGAAGCAATTAGCTAGTTGTTTGTTTTCACTAAATTAACTGCTGTAAAAATTAACCAAAGTCATTTAGTTGTTTGCTGACATAACCTTAATAATATTAACTTTCTTCCTTAGTTCATTCCAAGTGAGAAATTGGATCTCAATCACAGAAATCATGTGAGGATATAAAACATGGAAAAGTGTACTTTTATTTATTTATTTATTAATATTTTGAGGTAATTTTTCTATGGAAATATATAATATGCATACAGAAATAACATAAATCATGTTTATGCAGTTCAGGGATCGTTCACAAAGTAAAAATAACTGTGTAATCTGCACACAAATTGAGAAACACAATATGACTAGAATGCCAGAAGCACCCTTGGAAAAGGGTACTTTTAGTTCAGTTGATATTTTCTGTTAAATACAGTTAGACCCTGAGATATAAATGATTGAAAAAATAATAATTACAAACACTTGACAATGTTCATCATAGTTCTTCTATGACAATATGCTGGTACTTCATACTGGCTGTAAAGGTAGCATAACTTCAGGAACAGGAGTACCCAAATTTTAGGAAGTATCGTAATTGCTACATATCATGACACACCACAGTATCTAATTTTTGCATTTACAATATGTAATGTGGTTTTATTCATGACAGCAAATAACCATTTAGCAAAAAACAAATCCAGTTATTGGTATCTGAGTATCAGAAGTTGTTCTATTTTGTTGACATATATTTTACCTAAAAAAAGGTCTGTGCTGAATTAAATATTTTTAGAACAAACCTTCTACAAGTCTATCAATGGATGAAATTTTCCTTCTACAACTGTAAAATTCTTTTTTGTTCTCAATATTAAAACATATATGGTGAAAAGAAACAGAAGTTACTAAAGCAACAGAAAAGATCTATCTTCGTGAATCTATTTCTCTATATAAATTTTGCCTTTTAAGGATGGTGGGACTTTTCAAATGGCCTTGATTCTGTTAGCATTGGATAGATGTTAATGTAAAAATTTGGGAGCCAGAGCTATAGTAACAAATTTCTGAAGGCAATCTATTATATGATTCCCATCACATGACCCCCAAATTACCTGTGACATCAAATAAACTCAAGAACGTTACTGATGCCAACGTACAAACTACTCATATTTTCCGCTTCAGTTCTCAAAGGAGGCTATTTTAAGCTTCAGAAAGAAGGGTTAAGTAGGCATCAAAATGGGAAGTCCTTTTCGCATTGGGTAACATAATTGAACCTCGGTACAGTGCAGGATTTGGGAGGGAAAACCTTGTTAAGTAGCTTTTCCATAAATCACTAAACCAGTTCACCTCAGTTCTCAGTAACAATGATAATATTTAAGAGCCTAAACAAACAAACAAAAATGGTATCTGCCCCGTTACCACAATAATAATTGAGATCTTCTGACAGGATAGATTTTCTGCATCCTCACGAATTTTATGATTTTGAGTCAAAGTAGGAATCAATAATAGGAGACTTGTATGGTGTAACTAGAAGGGAGAGTGTGAAAATATTCAGACTTGATCTGCTTGATAAGGTCTGTAAAGGGAAAAATATAGTGAGGAAAATCACTGAAGTCCTTTCATATTATTATTTATCTCTGATGCTTTTTGAAGAAGAGGTTTAGTTCTAGTTTCAACTAAAAATGAACCACATAGAACTGGAGGCAGGGGTATTGGGGAATAGGGCTATGCTAGCTCCTTTTGAGAATGAAGTGACGATTTGGAATTTCTGGTGTGCCTTCTCCAAGTAATGTCTCCCAAAAAAATTTTAGGTGAAATTCTGAAGATAACTCTCATGTGATATTTGTACTTTACTGGTTTATGTAAAGACACCCCTAATAGCTGCTGATAATGATTTTTAATGACATGCATTTTATTAACACACATTTGGAAAACCATTCCTTACAGATACTGTGGTATGCATATAGATTTTGTTGCACCTGGTAATAACTCTGACGCCCACGGATGAAAGTCACTGATCCAGATTTTTAGCAAGGGAAAATTTTACAAAATAAAACTAATTTGAAGTGTATATTCAGCACAAGTTGTCTTCTAAGAGGGCATTTAAAAAATTTGTTTACAAAAGAAATAATCATATTAGAAGATCTTATGAAATAATGGACAGGTGATGTTATTCAATTGAGGATGTGGAAGTTTGGAGAATGGTTTGGTGTTCTGCATCATGAATGGATGGAAGAGTTAGAGTCTGGGTGACAACTGGAAAGTGGGAGCATAAATGAAGGAAGCCTAATATTACAGTGTGGAAACAGCATAGGGAGAGCTTATGGATTTGAAGCACAAAAGTCAAATTTTGAAAGGAATGCCTAAGGTAAGATTTTGAACTGAATTACTATAGATAATTTTATAAATTCTCTACTAGCATCCCTCTGAAATCTTCAGTGTATTGCTTATAGATTCTTGGAGTAGGAGAGGATTTTCTAATAAAAATGTTCTGGTTTGGCAAGAGCAAAAGGAAGCTTTCTCTGGGAACAGTCTAGGAATGACGCCAGACATGACTGAGTGGAGGCTTTTTCATATTCTTCTCTTTTACTACTTGGATCTGAAAGTGGAAACAGTGGTTGATATTCATAGATAGCACTGCAGTCTATAATTGATAACTCTCATGAATCATTTTGCCCTTTTAGTAATGGGATTGGTCAAGTGAGAGCAAACATTTCAAAGCCTTAGAGATTCTAAAGGAAAGTAAAGGGCTTCCTCTCTTGAAGAGTATTGTATGGAAATTCAATATTTCTGTATCAATAAAGATAAAATAGGAATGCAACATGGTCAAGATTTATGAGTTTTAATTTAAGGTAAAAGCCTCTGTTGCAATATATAATAATGTGAGAGAATTATATCTGATTCAAATAAAAATATATATGTATACACACATAAATCTATTATTATCTAAGTAAGAATACATCATTTTACAGACATCTTTTGCCATGGTTGGACATGCATCTTTCCTGTTGTAATCTCAATTTTTTTAGGAGAAACATGTTATCCAAAAAGGAGAAAGAACAATTTTTTTATAGATATAGTCCTATATTAGACTGTGTATAAGTTATGACATTTATTCAAGGGAAGATTTTTTTTGTGTGTGTGTTGTCAAGGGACATGGTTAAGATAAAGAGAAAGGTTTATAGTTACCAACAAGAGTTCACCTCCCCAGAAATGTGGATAGATTCCAGGGATTAAATAGAAAGAGGATCTCAGACTGGGAACCATTTACCAATACAGTCTGGGGGAAATTAGAAAAAGCCCTAAAAGTCTTGTTGAAATAATCCTAATGGAAATTAGTCACAAAAGAACAGAATAGGTTGCTCTTTTTGTGATGCACTGTTGTCACTTGGCCAGTGGTTTTCCAGCAATAGTGCACATCATGAATACCTGGAAAAACTTCAAATTGCAGTTGCTCAACTTCTACCCCACAGATGATAATTTAAAGATCCCAGAGTAAGCAGGCAGGTAGGCTGTGGTCAGATGAAAAAGGAAACACTAGTCTAGGTTTCCAAGATGATTGCAAACATGCCATTTCTCCTCCAAATTAAAGACCTTGATTTGACCTCTGGGCCTCAAGCAGTAGTCCTTGGATAGAAGGAGAAGCTGACTGATTTTTTTTTTTTTTTTTAGTGAAAATAAAGAAGTAACTTTATTTTTCTTTTTCTTTTATATTGGAGTATAGTTATTA